>NW_026117467.1:0-56630 GCF_001640805.2 Lates calcarifer
GGTTTGCTAGCTCTGACCAGTACACTTTCTGACCGTCCAATCAACGACATGAAAATGTTGACATTGTCATAGGCCTGTTAGATGGCCTTGGTCTCACCAACTCAAAATCTGATTGGTTAAAGGATCCGCGAGGCAATAGTTTCATTGTCATTCATTTTAGATTAGCAGGGGCCTGCACTGTTGATTCTGAAGGCAGATTTGTTTTAACTTTGGCAACACAGAGCTGAAATCTGATTGGATAAAAGCTCTAACATAAGACTGTATTGGAAGCAGCACAACCAAGAGGAAAGCTGTGAGATGAAGAGAATAGACTATTGAGAACTATTTAATACATATAGTATGAATGGAAAAAACACATAGAAAAATATAATTCAGAACTGTGAAAATGTTTGGCCTTGCTGGCCCTGACAGCCCACCACTGGTGTTTTATCAGTGCAGTTGCTGGTTTTCATCAGAAGTAAAATCCTCATTCCTGAGCTGCTCTCTGTTTTCTTTTGTTAAACATGTAATAAAATACATTGTGTCCATGCACCGTTTCAGAACAGTCTCTTGTCAACAAGTGCAAAATATCAATATCTATTTTTAGAAAAAACACATAGCTCACTGTAAAGTTGTTATGTTTTCATACTTTTGTTTTACTGTGTCAGAGGTCATATTCAGGAGGTGGAGGAGTACACTTTAAGTTGTCACTAATCAGTATTTATGATTACTGCCAGTATTATTTCAAATAATAATAAAGCAAACAAAAACGATGATGATGCTTTTCATCAATGAAGTGTTGTTTTTTAATCTTATCTTATTTTACCACTGAACAGATCAGGATTATTTTCTTCACACTTGGTTTTATTCATTTTGAATTCCTATTGGAGAGACGAGGTGTTTGGTGACTCTTTGTAAAATAGTTGATGTCAGATATTTCCAACACTGATCAGAATGTAACAATATCAGGTTCATACATACTACTGACTTAAACCACTCTCACACAGTACCAATGAAGCAGATTAGCTGAGGTTCAGAATGTAATTTTTTTAATTATGACCATGTAAGTGTTTTCCTTGCTTATTTTAACTTGGTGTGTGTTAAGTCACAGATAATTAATATTATGAAGAAAAGATTTAAAATGTTTCCCTGCACTTTTAGATACCTGGTCTGTATCTATACAACATAGTAGATACAGCATGACCATGACACGTCGTATGTTTTTAACATTTAAACATAGTGCTGCAGGTAGACATGATCTGATGTACTTACATTACAGCAGAGGAGATAGAACAAATGGAGTGGAGCTGAGAGAGATGTGTTCTTTGAGAGGCGGTTAGCTAAGATGCAGGCCATCTCTCTATGCCAGGCTGGGTTTTTCCCAGGAGCTGTCCCAGTTGTTTTCTGTAGCCACAGCTGAAGCTCCAGTCAACCAGCAGAGCTTTAAGAGATATCTAGTGATTTGTGATTTGACTGTTTCCTCTAACAGAGACTGGCCCTGAGAGGCTTGACGCTGCTGCTGAAGGTGAATAAGAGTATTACGGTAGGTCGTACTCTGTTATTATTCGCGATGGTAAATTGTCTTTATCGAACAAAATTAATTCCATTATGAATAACTGCCTCTGTTGCTGTGGGCATATACTGCTGAATTAGCAGCAAAATCACCACTGTTCACATCTGGCTTGTTCACATCTGGCCACTGGGGCATGAAGTCATGACCAGAATCTTTACATTAAAGCTTTGTAGTGTAGACACTATAATAAAATACAGTGCGTATTATTTTATTTTCTTTCACTATTGATATTGATTAACTATTTAATTTTCCCTGATTTTCTTTCTCTACTTAAAACTCATTAGCATCATTCCTGTTATGTTTAAGCCTTCTTAAAAATTGGAGTACACTTGAATGTTTTTGCACAAATCTGACAGTGTTATTTTGTGATTATGAACTTGGAAATAGGGAAAAAGCCACAGGGAGTCAGATATTTTCAGAGCAGGTTTGAGCCATGTTTTGATATCTGCACATGACTTTCATCTAAACACACTTTCAGATTTTTTCTGGTCATTGCACAATGAACTCGCCACGATCCTAAGGTAACAGTACCGGTAATCAGTTCAATTTTATTTATATAGCGCTGAATCACAACAGAATTGATCTCATACAGAGCAGGTCTAGACTGTATTCTTTAGATTATTATAATTACAGAGTGAGAACCAACATTTCCCACCATGAGCAGCACTATGTGACAGTTGCAAGGAAAAACTTCCTGTAAGCCCAGACTGAAACCACGGCTCCTCTATTTTCCTCTTCAGCTTGTGATTTATTCATTGCAGGTCTCTAAATATGCCTGAGAGAGCAATAGCTAAAATTGGTATTTCTGCCTGCTATGCATCCATTGCAGATGGTGATTTGCCTATGTGGTCTGTGAACAGTGCTACGTTATGTGGTTGTTTACATTGCTGACTCTTAGCAATGACACTTTTAAGTGTAGGACAAAGAGTTTTTGTGTAAAGGAATGAATCCTAAAAGAATATGGAAACAGGTGGTTAGACATTAGATCGTTGGTGTTAACAGAGTAATCACACTCACTAACAGTCAAAGAAATGATGGGAAATTTTCGACAATAGTGTTATATTGTTTATCCTTTGAAGGTTGGAGCCAATCTGACATTGGGCGAGAGGCAAGGTACACTGTGAACAGGTCACCAGTCTATCACAAGGCCGATATATAAAGACAAACTAATTTGTGTTAACATTTTGTGTTTGTCCTCTTCCTGTGTCAACATGACAGTGTCCTCGTACACAAAGCCAGGTCCATAAGGGATTTTTTTCCCCAGATTGCTGTGGAGGAAACTGACTGGCCTGCACAATGCCGTCTAACACCTTTGGGGTAAACTGGAACTCCAACTGTGAGTCAGGCCTTATCGGTCAACACAGTAATTCTACTGGACAAAAAACAATCCCAACAATCCCAATCCACTTACTGCACATGCCATCAGCTCCGCCACAAAGCAGACTGTCTCCAGGTTACAGATGACCTCCAGACTAATTAATTACATTTCGAAACTTAAGAGACAAATGTACGTCTCTCCCATGAGCACAAAGCTTTGCTCTGGCTCTGCTGCCACCAACCTTACACCACTGGCTGCTATCTACCATTATGATATCCAGGGCATTACTACAGACAGCTATCACACTTCTCAGTCAGTGTGTGTTGACTTAAAGTTGAGGATCCAAGTGTATTCATGACCATAGAAATAGTAGTTTGACAAACACACCCTAACTTAAAGTCCCTTATTGGCTTTTTTCAAGGCTTTCAGTTTTTTAAGCTAACATAAGTATAAATTAAAGTCCTAAAAATGTGATGGATGAAATGATAACTGAGCTTATATGTCAACAGATCCATCTCCATGGCAGAGAGGAGAAAACTTCATTTGCTGAGGTGCAGAGAGAGAGATATGGGTGAGAGCTCTGTCAAAATAGAGCGTGAGTTGGATTTATTTGGGAGAGTAGAGGCTGGAACAGCACTAGGATGATACAGTGCTCATTGTTTTCAAATGATAAATTCAACAATTACACAGTGTTGAGTACTTTGTGATACTCACACTCAATGCACAGGCTGCATATAACCACATTTCCCATAAATAAAACAATGCATTTGAAATCATAATGTCTGGGATTGGAATCTTCATAATCTTCAGAGGTCATTTGAGGAAAGTCCACCAGCTCTAAAATCACCTCCTGAGTGCTTTTAAAAATCAGGGCCACTGCATTCCCACTCCAGTTTTGAGATTTTATTCAGCACAAAATTTCTGGCAGGATCCTTTTCTTCAGTGGGTAAAAGTCAACCCTGTTAGTCACAGGTGTATTCACAGGATCACCAGGTTGATACAGCACTGCCTTATGTAACACACTGCACCACGTTTAGACAGAAATATACTGTGAAAAAGTACTGTACACTATGGCATCCTGAAGAAGTTAGGCACGAACATATGAACTTTATCAACAGACTGACAGAAAGCTCTCATTTTAGATGACTGTGTATTGTTTGGGGTCACCTGTTGTTATACAGTTAGCTACTGTAAAGCAGTGTGGTCAGAGTGTAAGTGAAGCTGTGTGGCTTGATGGTTTACTGCAGAGTCAACGCTGCAAATATGACAAATATGATAAGCAATACATAAGTACAGTATATGAAATAATGTTGCTCAAACAAATCATCATTATTTTCATTATGAATCAGTCTTTCAGTTATACTTTTGATCAATAGTTCAATCTGTAAAATGAAAATCTGGATCCCCAAAGGCCCAAAGTGAGAGCTTTAATTAACTTATGTTGCCTGTCAAACACTGAGTGTTTAATCTGCAGTGATATAAAACAGAAAAGCAGCATAACATCATTATTGCTGGACAAACAGTAAATCAACTGCAAGAACTATTGATAATTTACTGTTTGTACATGTAATTTAAATGGCTTACGGTGAGACTGTGGCTTCTCAGGTGTCTCTTGGCTGGCTAACTTAACAGAGTTCAGTATGCAAATCAGAGAATTTGACTCACTTACATCTGCACTCAAGAAAATAACTGACTCAGTTTGTAATACAAGTTACTTTCATCTTGATTCAAACACAAACACTCGTCTGTGGAGGGGATGCAGTTGCTGTTTGTAACAGAGACCGTGAATGAAGTTAATTTCCCCTGAACAGAAGAAAGACATGAAGTGAGTTTATTAATGAGGCCTATCTGACTTCAGCATGTGTTTGTTATAGATGTGGGGACTTTACAGGGGAACTTCAAAGGAGTATTCACTGTTCAGTGATGAGGTAACTGTCTCCTCCAAAGACAAAATGAATAATGAAATGTTATCATTTCATTTGATTTATTGCATTTGTGCAATAATACAATTTTTGTCTTAAATGTCAGAAAGACATGTAAAGTGACATTAGAGGAGTCTTGGATATTTTATTATTCGTTTGTCCTGAAGATCTGAGGAAAATGTATTGTCTTGTACACGTTGCATAGAGAAATCTATTGTTTACATATTTGATGCCCTACCATATATGGAATGTGAGAGCTTGGTTGTGCCAAACCCACAGTAAAATCATAACCAAGCTGCAGCTAAAGCTATATGAAATGTTTTAGCACCTTAAGCTCATTGTTTTGGTCTTATGACCCACAGCTTTACTCTTTTGGTTGAGTCTTTCATCAAACTACCTGCCCAGTACCAAACAACAGTCAGACAAAGTTAGCAACAAGCCGGTGAACATCGTGGAACATTTAACCACTAAATAGCTAATTCCTTGGAAGTCCACTACAAGACCAAATCAGAACTAAAAGAAGAATATTAAACTTCACCAAATGACCACAAACACAACACACATACTAATGTTGCTCCATGTCTGCTGGATGTGGAAAAGGTGACTGTCTTGCTCCCAACTGACCTATAAAAAAATAATTAATGAAGGTGCAAAACAGAACAAAGGGAAACATGCCTGAGTCAGGTCTAAGAAATGAAGCTGCTGTATCTTTGCTTATTGCCAGTTTCTAACAGTATTGTGATATGTTCTGTTCTCTATAGTTGTGTTCTTTGTTACATCAACCAGTTTATTTACTGGTTGGTAATTATTTCCTCAACCTACTACCTCCCCAATCTTATCACTGATTTATATCCATAAGGACAGACTCCACTGCACAGCCAGTGATTCCCCATGAAAAACAGTGCACTGGGAAATTAATCTCCTCTCAGAAACAATGAGAATGTTACATTGACTCAAACAATCACAGACGTCTGAGCGCAGAATAACATTCCTCATTTGGAAGGTGAGTCATTTTAAAAGGTTGTGATGAAACCATCATTAATATTTCAATATGATAATGATTGCAATGCAATCTGATGAGCTACACCTCCTTTCTTCCTAAGTAAGATGACAGATAATGTAACAATGTGAAATTACAAAACATTAATTACAATAATTCTGAAGAATTTTTTTATGACATTGCTGGGAAATAGAAAAGATTGTTGAAAATGCAAATGTATTAATGATACTGTGTGAGTTTAAAGACGCTTTCTATAAATGTGTGTGCCACACTTCCCTGGAGCTGTCTAGCAATGATTTCAAGATCAACACAGTTCTCAGTCCAGTCATAAAAACTCCAAAACAATCAACAAATTAAATAAAAAATATATCTAAATATATCCTAAAAGGAATGCTACTGCATTAGTGAAACATTTAGTTTCACTTTTAATTTCTTAGAGGTTGACTGTTGTGTATTGACCAATAAATCTGTTCCACTAGAACTTCTTTAAACTGTTATTGAGCTTCATATCACAAAACTGACCAAAGAGCTTTAACCACAGGCACGTGCTTCCACAGAAAGTGATCAGGCTTTCCTGTTTAGGAATGCGCAACATGTCCTGATTGCAGCTCCTCTACTGTAGCTGTCACTTCTTTAATTGATTTAAGAAAGCCTGGAATCCCCCCCCCGGCTTACTGTCTCACCTATCTCTTTAAATACTTAAGAAATAACCTTGATACTTGGCAGTGCATAAAATAAACTGTCATTAAGATGGACCTCATTTGAAAATTCAGTTGTAGAGTCAGTGCTCTTTTGTGCATTTTCTCATCAATAAGCAGTGTTAGGAGTGAAAAGCGGAGCAGTTACCTCACACAAGCCTCTCAGTGTCCCTCCGAGCTGCTGCTCAGTAGATTCAGTCCAAATATTTCACGTAACTCTCTCCGAGTGATTCCTCTCTCTCCTTCCCTCCGTTAGTTCACCCTGTTGAAAACCACGCTCTATCAGCCTTTCTCTCTCCTCCCTCCTCTCCCCTTCTATGTATATCCACTCAGCTCTCTCTCTTCCTTTTTCCCTCTAAGTCCCTCCCTCTCTCAGCCTCTTTCTCTCCCACACATCCTCTGACCCCCTCCCTGTCTCTCCCCCTCCCTCCCCCTCCCTCCCTCTCTCTCTCTCTCTCTCTCTCTCTCTCTCACTCTCTCTGTCTCACTATACTTTCATCCAGTCCTCTCCTGATTCTCTGTCCCTCTCATTTACTCTCTAGGTTTTCTTTTCCTCAGAATCAAATGTTTTAACAGCAGAGTTGACTACTGTGGTGATTAAAATGTAAAATAACTTTTAGCTAAAATCTGAGAAAAGCACATATTAGTTTTCTTTTTGACAATGAAATGAAAAGATTAATCTTCTACTCTGTTCCCTGGAAATACATTTAGCCTGTACAGCTACTTTGCAACAGCTAATACATTTTGAAGGAAACATGATCACAGATTACAGTTTCTATTAACAGACTGAGGATATGTTGTTCCTTTACATATTTGGTTAGTTGCAGCTTTGTTGATACTGATCTATCAGTGGTATTTGCCTCATGGTGCAGCGTTTAGCAAAGTAACAGGGTGCAAACACTGCTTGAGCTGGACAGCCTCAGTGGTGGGGAGTGATGGTACAATGATTAAAGTCTCGGACACAAAGACCTCCTTGGATCTCCTCAAGAAGAAAAGACGTTTGTGACCCTTCTTGACCAAGAGTCCAAGTGAAGTTGTCAGAGATGTGGACCTCTGTCTTACTGATACACATGGGATGGTGAGCTGCTTTTGGTCTGTCTGAGGTCCACTATGATCTCTTTGGTCTTCTTGGTGTTTGGCCAAGGCTGTTATCGGCATGCTGCCAGGTGCTAGACCTCCTCCCTGTAGTCCGACTTATCTTTGTCACTTGTGAGACCAACCACTGTTGTGTTGTTTGCAAAACTGATAATAGTATTGGAACCATGTATAAGTGTGTAGTTGTAGGTGAAGAGGGAACAGAGGAAATGACTCCCTAGGACTTCAGTATTCAGGGTGAGGGTTGAGGAGGTCTTGTTGTCTAAACTAAATAGACTGAAATCTGTTGGTTGGAAAGTCCAGGATCCATTTGCAGAGGGAGGTGATTCCCACATCGCTGAGTAGGCAGGTTTTGAGAGTGGCCAGAGTCATCTCCTCATTGATGCATTGTTTGACAATGGTTACCCCCACAGACAGTCTGGTTGTCAAATCATTAAATACCATGGCTACTTTTGTTTTTTTATGTATTTGGTACAATTCCTTAACAAGTAGAACCAGATCCAACCAAACACAGTGTTGGACACTTTAGTTGAACCAATTCAATCAGTGTTAATACTGGAGGTTATTTAGATGTGACTTTTAGACACCTCAGTCAGAAATTCATAATACCAGTTGGAATTACTACCAGGAGGCTGATGTGAACTGGTAACAGTCTGTGTGATATACACAGTTTACTATGAAGACTGGAGTCAGTTGGACAGAGCTAGCTCACACTGTCCAAAGTGAAAAAAAAGCCTGAATGTGAAGCATCAAGACTACATGTGAAGCAAAAAGACAAAATGAACACTAATTCTCCCTGAGGGCATAAGGTATGGACACAACCACCAAGCTGAGAAAACCAAAAATCAGCTCTTGTCCTGAGGTTTTATGACCACAACTTATTCACAAGAGGGAGTTACTGGTAATGGCCCTGTGATGGACTGGTGATCCGTACAGGGTGTACACCGCCTATGACAGGTGAGATAGGCTCCAGTACCTAAGACACTGAGCAGAAGTACCAGGTGGATAGATGCTTTTTTTTTCTTAGCATGAAATAGCTCCAACATGCAGCTTATGTTAAAACAGAAATTGTAATTAATAATAGAAGGAATACTAAGAATTTGTAATACCACTGCTTATGTGTGGCTTCACCAAAACAAGATACAACATATTCATCAGTAAGCATTAGAGGTAGCTTTCTTTTTTTTCTTCTTTGATCAGAGCTAGCTGAGTCCTCTTGCCACCCAAGGCTAACCACATCCTGACTCCAGCTCTGTACCTCACACAGATACAGCACTGATATTAACCGTCATCTCACTCAAAGAAAGTGTATTAACCAGAGGGAAAGAAGAGGAAAAAATGGCTTAAACATTACTAAATTATATTCAAAGCCAAAAAAACAACCTGAAAAACAAATAAGCAGATCATAGTCCTAAACAAATAAACTGATACCTACGATGAGACAATTATCAATGTAACATATTCTCTCTGTCTCACTGTGTCTCTTTCAGGACATTCTGTTGTTGAAAATGTCACAAATTTATATTTCTCTCTTCCTCTGGCGGAGCCTCTCCCTCTGCCTCTTCCTCGCTTTTCACTTTATCTTGTTCCCTTGTTCCCTCCCTCTCCTCTGTCCCCTCCAGTCCCCCTCACACATCCCTCCCAGTAAAGATAGTTCTGAGTTGTTGACAGAGTATCAGTCGAGAAGGTTCCAGGCAAACGGTCTGTTCCTCTGCTGGCTGTTTTTTCTGTGTTGTAGCTGAGATGCTATCTAACTGCATCTCCCCTGAGTTTCTCAGGCAAGGCTCTCTCTCTGCACTTAATCAAACACACACACAGACAGACACACACACACACACACACACACACACGCACACACAGTCTTACAAGTATGCCTGTTATGACAGCCAACAGTGACTCCTGCATGAATATGAGCACAAACAGAGGATGAATTTACCCACAAGTGTGTTTGTATATGAAAAAAGCAATATCATGTATGTACAGAAATACACACACAAACACACATTGGTCTGATCTGTATTATCTTGTCCCAAGCTTCACTTACCATGAAGCTAATTCTAACCTGAAACTTAAAACCAAGTCTTAGCACACACACACACACGCACACACACACACACACAAAAGTAACCCATGTGTGACACGTATGCAGACATGCACACACTGAAACATACTTGTGAGGTGACCTGCATTCATGGCCAAACACGCAGCAGGTAAACACACACACACACACACACACACAAGGACTAAACTGTGGATTAGCATCCACCCCCCCACTCCCCCATCTTAAAACCTGACCCTGCAGGGGTCTCTGGTGTGGTAACCAATTACAGACTTAACATGTGATGAGATGCTGTGTTGGAGCATGTGTGTGTTTACACAGAAGCCTGGCAAACACTGCTAATACATTTTTATAAGTATGTGTGTGTTGTGGAGAATCTCATGCAGCCTCATTACTTGACAACATGCAGCTCAGTCTCTTAGGCTGAGGAATTTGACAGATGATCAGAAGCATTCTATGTGTCTTTAATCTAAGTGCTAATCAGAAAAGCTGCAGCTCTTGCATTTTTGATCGAGCTTTGATGGATGAATGTCCCTCACTGCTGACTGACCCAAATACAAACACTCCAATCTCTTGTACTGCTCCTAATATTTTTCTGTCTGACTGTCCTTCCTTTCTTCTTTTATCTCACTGATGGACTATTGTGGTGTCCCCCACTTTGTCTCTCTCTTATCTCACTCAGTCCCTGTCTTCTGTCAAATCTGATGACAAGTCAAAAACAGGTTAAAAGGAGAAATATACATCTTAAGTGGAATTATTGATCTCAACAGTAAGTCAAGAACTGGTGATCTCATGATTAAAATAGTTATTATAGGGCGATTGATCTATTTCATATGTGTGTGTGTGTGTGTGTGTGTGTGTCCATAATCCATACTAAGGCTAAGCAGGTTTTGAGCATGTAATGTGCTAACACTGGGAAAATCACTAACTGTGACCTGGGTTTGGAACCTCAGTACAGTCTGAGAACCAAGTGAACAAATATTCCTTGATTTAAATGATAATTGCTTCATTAAAGGGTCCCTGTGGAGTGTCCTCGTAAACAAACAGAAGTTATATTTACATTCAGTGTTGGTTAGCTAGCATCAGCTCTGAACATTTTCAAACAACACTAAGCCCTTTCATTGTATAATATTCTATTCAATTCAGCATTATTGAGATTGCACAAAATCATAACACGTCTCAAAGCACTTTAGAGAGTAAGATCAAGATCTTACAAATATTATAATGAGAAACCCAACGGTTCCCACGGTGAGAGGAAAAACAGGAATAAACCTCTGACAGAGCCGGGCTCAGGGTAGGCAGCCATCTGTCTCGAGAAGTTGGGTTGAGAGGAAAGAAATTGGGTCCTGAACAAAGTCCTGTACAAACTGTACAAAATACATATATGACAAATGTATATTTTGCTCAATAAAGCATTGGCTAGTTTTCATGAAAGGCTGAATACATGTAAGACTACTTGATACAACAAAACAAGTCAATACAGTGGTCAGATGTTGTATTTAATATAGTCTGGCATAATGCACTGGATTCTAATCATTCAGTGTGTCTTGTCAGTGCTGATAGGATACACTCAATTGTTCGTACACTGTGTTGTTTAACACTGAATTGATTGTGTAGTAAAGTAAGGGGCAATGTTAATAAACTGACCTTTGTTTATTCAATACTGTATTATCAGTAACTGAATGATTACATTTTAATATAATACTTTTGTATTATATCATGTTTACAATAGCTGCTTCTGGATCAGCTATGAATACCCCCTATCTTCCTCCTTCAGCAGCTTGTCTAACAAATCTAAGACCCAAAATTTGATCTGATTAATGTGTGACCTAGAAAAACATTTCTAACATCTCTATGTCTTATTTGGGGAACAAAAACATGGCTTTCACTTTATTCAAAAAACACTGCCCCATTATCCAGACAGCAATAAGGTTTTCCCACGAAACATACTTGATTTTTATTATTCATTCACTCATCCATTCATCCATCCATTCATTCATTCATTCATTATCTATATTGCTTATCCTTAAGCTTCGTGGAGGGGCTGGAGCTTATCCCAGCTGACACCAGGCAATTGCCAGTCTATCGCAGGGCCACAAAATAAATTAATGGAATATAAGTGTAATTTCTAGGAGGCAGGGTTGGTCTAATGCATTTTGCATTGCTTGTGTATTTTCTATCCAAGATTGTATAACTGTTGCTGGCTTATGCCTTAGGGAATGTGTATTAGACCCACATTAAGATTTCTGTAATCAAATAGTGATTCAAACCTTTGCCAATAAGATTAGGTTAGCCTTGTGTTCCAAACTGTCTCTGGCTGAACAAATAACCTTTCCATCTCCTTCTGGAAATCTTCAGGGACTTCATGACTAATGAAAAGGGGCTTGGAGAAAAGTTCTACATGAAAGCTTTACTGCTCCAGTCCGATTTAACACTCTTCATTGTTCTGAAGTCCCTCCGGTAGCAGATCCCAGTGATCATCAGGAGGTTTCTAAATTGGTCTTGCTAGTTCCCCTAGAGAAAATCCCTATAGGCATCTTTTAGCAGACCCTGTAGAAAGCACCTTGACAACCACTTAACCAGTGTTCCACTCCTGGTGAAGATCTATTGGGTAGGGTTTGTGTGCTCTATAAGGCATTCCTCTAAAATGATCAGTCAATATTAGGAGCTGTATGTAGCTGGCCATGTGCTCCTGAGCTTTAGGTCACTCCCCTGGTTACAAAAAGCTGCATTCAAAAGCTGAATAATCCTCTGGGACTGTTTGAATCAGGCAGGAATCTACAAGAGCACTATAATTACTCTAAGATGGACAAAAAAACAACATACATACAAATAGAAGCCTTGTTGTTCTTAGGAATTATGTACATGTTCACACATTTTATGTCTAATGCTAATGGTGCCAAGGCAGGAAGTAGTGCCCTTTATGTAGTCAGGTGAATAGTAAGGGTGTAGTGTCCAGAATGGTGGGTGGGCATGTAGCCCTTCATGCAAGAGACCAGAGTTCATAACACCCTAGTGACCAGGATTTAAGGCCCAATAATGAACCACTCAGGATCCAGTTTGTGTTCAACTGGCGACCTTTGTTGTATGTCATCCCACATCACTCTGTCCTGATTTCATATTGTATCTCTACTTCTTTCAACTAATAAAAACATAAAATGCCCAGAAAGTAAAATAAAATTGTGAAGAGTGCACAGCCTGTTATAGACCTGCTTCTTCATTATCATAACCTTAACCATAATTCAATCTCTCCCTAATCTTTACTGTACTTAATCCCCCATGTGCAGATATTGTGGGAAATGGGTGCTTACAAAACACTGGTATTGAGTGTAAAAAAATGTTGTAAGTGTCATAAAGTCACTGTTTTGCAGATCAGCCAGTAATGATATTCCCAGTAGATCCCAGTGCTAGCTTCATTTTAGAACATAGCATACTTAAACAAGGGGTGAACTAGAGAGCACTTACCATACCTACAAGGCTGCATAAAGTTCAGTCAGTGGCTCAATCCCCACCTCTACATGCTGAAGTGTCCTTGGGCATGATACTGAACCCCAAATTACTCCTGATGTATCATTGGTTTGCAAATGGATATGTAAGAGTGCTTAACATATAGAATAAGCACTGTGTGAATGTGTGTGTAAATGCGACCTGTAGCATGAAGTGCTTTTAATGATCAATATGACTAGAAAAGTGTTATATAGGTTCAGTCCTTTTATCATTTACTGAGCTGTTGCAGTCGAAATGAATCATTTTATTGTAGAGTCACCCCTGGTAAAAAAAAAAAAAAAAAAAAGCATTCAAATCACCCAAAAAACTATATTCTAAAGACCTCAAAAAGACCTTTTGCACTAATATTACTGTACCAACAACAAGTGCCGTCTCATACAGCCTTAGTGAAAGCTGCATGCAGAATGTTGCAACTTTACAGCAGTCCAGAGAGTTGTGCTCGACCATGAAATCCACTGTAGTGAGACGCTGTGTTCTAAATGAAATGAACAGAGAAACACAATGCTAGCTTTCAAAGCAGCTTACTTTTTCTGTTTGAAACACTGAACAAAACACTGTGTTGACGACATCTGAGAGTTGCAACCCAAAAAGCTGATGTGATACAGGGAACATCAACATGCTCTCAAGGCCAAAAATAGAGTTTTACACAAATGTAAGCACAAGCATGTTTTGATGAAAAACTTACACAATAAATGAGGGGAATGCAATTGAGGAGGTCAGAGGTCTCATTTGAAAAGTCTGTTTTTTTTTCCTAGTTAATAGTCTAGCTGTCAGTCTGTCCCATATTTTCTACTGTTTTTGTTGCTAATTAAGAGTAATCCCTCCTCATAATTAGGTCCAAACTCAGAGGGAAAGAGACCAGTGTGCTAATAAATACTAATAGCTGTCAAAGAATGATATACTGTTTTTTAATTAAAACAAATAAAAATAAAAATACAGACATACACAGTCAAGCGCAGAAATAAGTCATCGTCTTATACAGTAGGTATTAATTCATGCTGCAGTACAGTGGGTTCTTGTTGCTGGCAGAAGCTTTATATATCGCTGAAAGGCATTAGTAAATCAAATACACTCTCTCCTCCATCAGCACAAATGAATCAAATGAATTAAAAGCAGTTTGTAGCACAATGAAGGCACATGTGTGTGTGTGTGTGTGTGTGTGTAATGTTTTGGGTGATTGGTGTATATGTGTAGCATTTAGCATGCAATCATGACCACAACATGCATGCTGTTGTTGTCTTCTCTGCAAAGTCAATTAAGATGTACTACAGTGAAGTGTTTGTGAGTAGATTCAACACTGCTGCAGATATATATGTGTGTGTGTGTGTTCGTTTGGTCAGCCCCTGCACAGATGGTATGGCGTGCCCCTTTAGAGATGCACAACCTAATCCTTCAAACACATGGTGGGCTTAAGAGATGTGTGTGTGTGTGTGTGTGTGAGTCAGAATCAGAGAAAGAGGGTGTGTAAATGACACAAGACAATAGTATGTATGTGTGTGTGGGTTGGGGTGGGAGGGGTGGGGGTGGTATTGGGACAGAATGTAGCACACAATCTAGCAGTAATGGCCATGAATATGAAATATTAATGTTAGCATTCTGCATGTGACACGAGTCCTCATAAACATATTAAAACACACACTGGTATAAAGTTATGCTCTTTGTTTTATTGAAATTACTTCCTTTGCGTCTATACTCACATTCGCACACACAGCTTTCCATAGGTAAAAAGAATAAGTTTGTTTTTCAGTCATGTAATATTTAAAAGCCTCCAATTTGGCATAAAACTGGAGCACCAGCACCTCCTGATCCAGACAAAATACCACCAACTTTGGTCTCAGAATTCATTTTTAGGATTGTGAGAAAAGAGCAGAGGGCTAATATCATGACCTATCTCTAAACATGCAGATTTTCCTAATGAAAAACTGTAAATGTACACTGAGATACGGTAATCATAATATAGTAAGTTATGGAGGTGTGTGTATGGATGAAGCTTGGATACTTGAATAGATAGTGAATGACTGTAGCTGGTGAGTTAATGGCTAACACACTAGTCAGGTGGGAACATGCCAGCACTAGACAGTCACAACTGTGGTCACAATAGTTCTCACTATAGTCATAGCCTAAGCTTGCTGACTGTCAGTTAGTCAGCTTGGTCCCCAACAGCACATTAACTTTATACTGTTTATTCCACAGATATATTTGTTCCACCAACTCCAGTCTCACAACTGTCTGCAAATGTTTTAGCAGTTTGTACTCAGAAAAGTGGATGTCGAAAAATATCTAATAAGCTTCAATAGCTTCCTCCATTTTGGACTCCTTCACAGGTAAGCAATGTTAAGACCACTTTCAAATGGTCAATATAAGCTAATTTTGCATTGTTTTGTTTATGAAAGTGAGTACAGGTTGTGTCCTGATGGTGACATAAATTTTCTGGTCATCCATCCAATAGTAAATGAACTGATGGATAAACATCAAAATACTTTAAATCCCAAATTAATGCTATATTCACAGTGTCTCGGAAAAATAGCTTTGGACACTTGGGTGGACTCATTGACTCCATTATGGTGTAGGTGGTGTAAGTTGATGGTCCCAAGCTGGACTGACCTTTGCGACTGCAGACGATTTCTGACAGCTACTGCTTATACTGTAATTAAAGATGGAGGATGAATTAATAAGAACCATTTCTACCAATACAGTAACAAATCTAAATCATATTAAGTGAACCTCAGAGTGTTATCAACCATCATCATACCATTTTATTTTTCATCAGTGATTTGTAATGGTTTTAGAGGGCACAGACAAATGATATCACCCTGTCATTGGTAACATAAGATCAGAAAATGAAAAAGGTGACACTGGATCACTGATCACTAGCATTACTAACATTGATATGATTTGTTCGACCTGTGCTTTTCCTGTTATGGCGGTCAAAACTGTTTTTACAGATGACACTTTGTTGATCGTGACTTTTGGATTCTAGAGGCTACTTTGTGTCAGTTTCAGTTTCATTCAGAATGTGGATGGAATTATTTTAAATATGACAATTTATCACTCACTCACATCATCTGCCTGATTGTAACTGATTGATTGATTGATTGATTCTCAGTTAGCATATACCTGTCGGAGAAATCAGCTCTCTCTGATCCTTCATCCCAGTTACAGCTGCAGTTTAGCTGACATTTAAGAAATCAACTTACTGGAGAAAGCCATTGGAAAAATGTCATGTGAGAAGGTGGTCTAACACCAAACGACTGATACCAGCATCATGACATAATGAGCCAGTGCTCAGTCCAGTGGCTGTTAGATATGCATGTTGCAGAGAGGACGGCTTTTGCTCAGTCTGTGTTTGGGGAGCTGGGTATTGACACCTTTGGGTGTTGAGAGGATGTTACCTTTGTGTCATACTGTGCTTTGGCACTTTAAAGTCCAGCTTGTGTTTGCCATCCTCTGCTGATGTCCTCAGTCAGTCTCTCTGTCAAATCTGCCACTCTAACCTGTGTGCTGTGAGAGGCTGTCACCTGTGTCTGTATAGCTTTTCACAGAGGAGGGTGTATATCAGAAGACTGACACCACCTGTTACTTAGCAACAATAATTTGAAGTCTACTGCTACTCTCTTATGTTGGGATTGTTTTTTTTTTCCCCCAGGGCTCTGAGTCTATAATAGACTCTTTAGATGTGTTCACATAACATTGTTTATAGGACATAACCAGTGATGTTTATAGCCACAGATCACGTGGATTATCTTTCTTAAACTATAGCCAAAATCAAAGTGAGTTAGTAGAAATAATAAGAGTGATACTATTACATTATAAAATATTCAGGGCAACAGCAGTTGAGTGTTTTGCATGTTGCCAAAAGGTCTGCAGAGACAATTCCAGTCAAGTGGCTAGTGCAGACATGGTCACAACAGCAGCAGGACAGGGACATTTTTTTGTGAGCAAAGACAACCGCTAAAAAAGTAGAAAGATGGCATTAGAAGAGAGTGTGGATTGATGTCATAGATAAGGGAGAAACCAACAGTTACAGTGATGAAAATATTAGCACTACAGTGATAGTAAAACATGATGGGACCTGTAGTTTTTTGTATACTAAAAAGTTCATCATAATGTAACTGTTAAAATCACAAAGGGCCCGTACTTTAATAAGAAGCGCTGTGGGCCAGCATTATCAAATCCAAATATGCTGGTATTATGTCTTTTTAAAAATGTAGATGTTCTTCAGTTACTGTTTCTAAGGACATAATCATTTCCCACTTCTATTCACATTGACCTGTGACTGGCAGTTACTATTGACTTGTGTGTCTTTTTAGTCGTGTGCTGAGTGCTATTCAGGAAGGAGCCTAGAACACGATTTCTTCCTTTTTCCCTTTCATGTTTGGTAAATCTTCAGAGTATTTGTCTACCTCTCTCTTCCTATCTGTCTTTCCAGATTTCTCTGGTCCTCTGTGTCTACCTCTCACTTGTCTTACTCTTTATTTGTATGTCTCTGCTTCTTGACCTGAAATGGCCTGCTTCCATCCCAGCAAACAGAGTGACATCCTGATGGAAGAGCTCTCTCAGCTCTTATTGTGCTTTGTGGTGCAGACAGTCATGGAATGAGAGTAAACACACCCTTTATGCTGTTATGATTCAGTTGTTCATCACGCTAGACAGAGTTATATCTTATTTTCTTGAGCTCATACTCCCACACAGGTTCACATTTCATCAGTCTTTCTTGTTCCCAAAAGTCTTTTCAAGTGGAAAAAAAGTTGCTTGACTTTTACCTTTGATGCTTGTGCATTTTTTGTAGTGTCTTTTGTATGTGGAAACAAAATGTCTGGAGAGAAAATTAGTATTGTCATTTTATCCAAAGCACTGCAGGAAGAAAACTAATGCCACGCATGGAAGGCTAATGTTGTCTCAACATTACCATGTTACATGTTACAAACTATACACACAGGTTTGTATGAAAAATCTGACCACGACAGTTTAGAATAAACATTTCATTCAGCATGTTGGAGGCATATCCGTGTTATTCATATTTACATGATAAAGATCTCTTTGTATGCAAGATGTCCTTTAGTTCCTATGCAGAAAATATCCAGGCACAATGTATCTTTTTTCATTGAACTAATCTTTATTCCTGCAAGTTCTTCCCATTTTGTGATTTGTTTTTTTAATAGGGGGGATGGTCCAACAGGAGCACTACTCCCCACACCACCAACCAACAAACAAACCCAGGTTGTACTCCTTAGCCATAACTTTCTAATTCTGCAATTCCATTTTCTCCAGTCATCCCTTTTCTATTGGCCTAGCCTAAGTCTTGTTATCATAATTACAGTTATAATTTAGATTTAATAGGGCTACATTTGGGTCATATACATATTTTGTGTCAGCCCATTCTTTTACTGGATGTGGACATTAAGCATTTTAATAATGTTTATTTCTCAAAACACACTGTAGTTTTGACAGCGCTAACTTCACCCCAAATTATGTGACTGTAGAAGGGCATATGAGTTACAAGCATGGTTGGAGGTTAGTTTTGATATCACTGAGGTTGGGTCGCCCCAGTTCTTCCAAAGATCCAGACGAATCATCTCCCCATAGATTTCTGTTTTTCACAACCTGAATGTCCTTCATCTGATTTTCGAGCTGCATCAGCCTTCCCATTAGTTCATCTTTGCATTTTTATCTCTCTTGGTCTCCATTTTGCAGAGCTTGCTTCACAACACTGAGAGCCAAGGCCATTCCTCCTGCCACAGGAGCCTTTCTTTGTCCAGGTCTTCCTGGACCTGGGTCATCTTTTCCATCAGGCTGATGGTTTCCTGTTTTTTCTCAGCCAGGAGATGGGTCCAGTCTTTCTCCCACTGGTATCTAGACTTCCCAGGTTGAGTTCAGCCTGGACCAGAGCATTTTCAAGTTTGGCCATTTCCTCATCCCTTCTGGCAAGGTGTGTCTCAGTCTCCTCTCTATTTTGGTCTTATCTTGGAGAGCGCCCTCTAGCTGCTGTATCTTTAGAGATTTTTATGATTTCTTGATTTCTTCTCTGCTGGTTCCATTGTTCTTTCAGGAAAAGAAGGATAGGTTTGTTTGATAGGTTTCTTCTTCGCTGTTTGCTGAACTTCTGTTCATATTGAAAAGAATTGTACAATTTGAGATAAATCCCTCACTTTGAGGTTAAAGTCACAGGGAATTATGACATTAAGTGTGAAAGCCATAATCTAACAGTAAGTGCAGTTTTAAAAAAATGGAGGAGACACTGTTGATTTTCTCGACAACCACTCATTCAAAAAAACTTCACAGTGTATACTGCACTTTTGTGAGGTCCCATGGTGGTTTTGTCCTCCATTTCTCCTGACTGTTCAGGTGCTCCCAGTGCTGTCAGCATGTTAAGTCTCTCACTGTGTAAATTAAACAATCATGCTGCTACAACTGCAGTGGACAGTGCTCTTGTCTAATGAAACTGTCAAGTGTTGACGTTATGCCCACATCATTTGGAGGGTTCACAGTTTACATCTTTTTGCACCAAATATATTTACTATTCACCAGCTGCCTTCATTTTTATTTTAGAATGTAAAATTAATAGCTCTAACACATGACAAATCTGTCTAAAATCCTATATAATACTAAAGTAAACAAGATATTAGATATACACGAGTGATGGGGCTGAGATAAAGAAAAACAAAACATTAATTTAAGCCTGGATGAGGATACAGTGAGTGCCTACAGAGAGCTCTTTATTTTCTTTGTCTGTGCTCAACTTGAGATGCATGATTTGACTTTAACAGAAGGCTGGGATGAGAATAGATTCAGTTCATAGAGAGAGCTCTCTTCTTTCTCTGCCCGAGATCTAGAAAAGAGACAAAAGTTGCAGAAATCTAAGAATTATTTTAGAGCTTGCTGAGATCTCTTTTGAAACTTAACAAACATGCAATGCTCCACAAAAGAAAGGCCCAGTTGGTTCAGCAAGCGTTTGAGAAGGTCTTAAACCAAAACTGCACAAATGAGTGGAAGAACACCATTATTAGGGGGTTCAGCACCAACAAGCTACATCAAATCATGTTTCAGTGATGCAGTGTAGTGTGTGTGTGTGTGTGTGTGTATGTGAAAGAGAGACTGTGCTGCACTTTTTGAAATTTGAACTAGGTTAGTTTGTTGGTTGCTGAACCAACCATACCGTCATCACTCTATACCCTCTACACCTGACTGCTGGCTGACACAGGAAAAAGAAAGTACATAATAAACTGAGGAGAAACAAACTAAAGCCAAACTTAGCAAAACTCCCTATGCCCACTCCCCTCTCTGAGATGTGGTTCAGCCTAACAAGGTGATTTAACATTGGCTGCAGGCCTGTGGTTGCATGCTCATGTGTGCACTCCATGAACACACACCCCCTGTAAGTCGAGAGAGAGGTTAGCAAGATCTTTCAAAATAAAATACATAACCACATCAAAATAAACTTCCTGTATTAATCCGTAGTGTCACCTCAGTGAGGGGGAAGCTTGTCAGCTCCCTCACAGATGTGTATGTGCTTTATGTAAGATTTTTACAGGACTTCCCTCTGATTTTATGAACATGGT
Source organism: Lates calcarifer (assembly GCF_001640805.2). NCBI lineage: Eukaryota > Metazoa > Chordata > Actinopteri > Centropomidae > Lates > Lates calcarifer. The sequence continues at coordinate 20,711 of NW_026117467.1, forward strand.
TGTAAGTATTTAATGGAATAATGACTGTTGATTGGTCAATGCTATGCTGCGGCAGCTGAATGTTGGTTTGATCAGGGGTCAGAGAAGTCCACACTACTCACTTCTTTAAGTGTCTGCCATGTTGTTTCAAGTTAGTCTCACGCCAAACTCAGCACTTTGTTAAGTTACACTGTAAGTTATCTAATAATCCTTTCATGGAGTGGACACTGGTGTCATGTGGGTCTACTCAGCACTCATGGGACATGCATTAAACTCAGTCACATGTAGCAGCAGTCGCCCAGCTGCTTCTCACTGTTACTACAGACCCCAGTCTGAAGACTTCACTGTTTCACTAAATAACATCAAACAATTACTTGATAAAAGTTAAGATTCTTAGAGTTAGGATGTTCCCTCTGTGTCTGTGTGGGTTCTCTCCAGGTTCTCCAGCTTCCTCCCACAGTTCATAGGTTAACTTGTGACTCTAAATTGCTGTAGGTATGAATGTGAGTGTGAATGGTTGCTTGTCTCTATATGTTAGCTCTGTGATAGACTGGTGATCTTTCCAGCTGAGACTGGCTCTAGCCCCCCAGTGACCCTTAGGGATAAGGCTTTAATAGAGCCATTAATACTATAACTTTGACAAACTCACATTAAAAAAAAAAAAAAAATCCTGTACAGCTTTTGTTTTGGAGGTATTTGAGAATAATAATCAGAAACTGACTGATATGTTAATTAGCTGATATTAGCCTCACAGGCATATCTTTATTCCTAACATTCTACCTTGAACACTGACTGTCAGACTTGTTGTGAACATGTGGGATCAAACAGAGTCCACATGTCAAACACCTCAACAGATATAAACGTTGTTTTCCTCCTTCTTATTCTCTCTGTTCACCTTATCTACCCTCTGTCCACAGCAGCAGGCTGAGAGAAAATTCATTTGTTGCTAAGAGTCAAAACAATGAAAAAAAAAATTAGTAACAATTTAGTTCACCATGGCTACAGAAATTACTTGCTCATATTTGTTTGCATCCATTCCTTAAAAAAGGATATTTAGATACCAAAAACATGGTTTTGGTAAACTGGGTCTTAACTAATGCACAGGGCACGCTCAACTGCAAGTAACCATAGCAACAATATTTGACTCCCACTGGTGAAATTAAAGTAAGCCCTTCACTGGTACTGCTCATACTACCTACATTTAAAATGCATTTTGCTCAAATAGATTAATTATTCCTTTATGTATTTTTGTTTAAGTCACATCTGCCTAAAAAGTGTTAATATTTCATCCATAAAAGTGCTTGAATCATGTCTCTGTATGAACACAGACAGAATGTGTTTGAACTTGTTTCACTGGCTTTGCACTGGTCAGTTGTACATGGAGTCTCTAAGGAATTATACTCTATTGAAGACACTTAAGTAGTCTTTTACAATGTTTTAATTCAAGTTTTAGCCGAGTTGTAGGGGTAACATGACAGAGTGAAGCTGCAGGCATGTCAGACACAAAGCAGGCACAGCTATGTGAATGAATGGAGTGTTATACCAGCTGGTTGAGGATTTGCAATCTGTTGAGGGAAAATATATGTGTGTATGCTCTTAACACTGTACCATTTTGATACAGTTTGCTGTTGTGATGCTATTCACAAGTAGTGCACTAGCATTCTAGGGCTAACATAGCTTTAATGTTCAGACTTACACACTCTTGTGAGTAGTTTACTCACTTAAAAACATGAGTCTTAGTTAAACATACATTATATTTATCAGTCAGTCTGCTTTCATATTGTTGCACTATATTTATTTACAGTTAATACAAAGTGTACATGAGTTTGTATAAAAAGTTAAATTCTAAATTGAACCAAACTACTAAAATGTTGACTTTAAAGTTTGTGTAGTGCATCAGCAAGCTCACTGTGGAACAATTTGTCAGCTTGCTTGAGGCCCTCTGGCTCGTACACACCAGAGCAGCCTTGAGGGCAGATGGAGACTGACAGAAAAAACCTGAACATACAGTCCTACGTCTGTCACTGTGAACCAGACTTGGATGTCTCCAGGTGTGTCTTTGCAGAGCTCTGGAGCAGCATTGGACTGTACCCGCCAGTGATGGGAGCTGGGTTTGGAGTTGGTCTATTGTGATTGAGCCAGTAGGGAGGGTGTGATCAGAGACGGAAAGATATTATATGATAATGCTTTCTTTTTGATCTCACCCCATATCCTGGCCATGAACATATCAAGTGTCTTTGCCACACACCAACACACTGGACAAGAGCACATTTGACTGAGATCTGTGCCACACCACAGGGCTCATCAAAGTAGAGTAGCTCGCAGCTTACATAGCTAGCTAATGTAAATCCAGTTTTCTATTCAAGATTATCATCAATTTAAGTTTATACTATGCTGTAAATAGCTGAGTCAGCTGAACACATTTAGCTGATGTTAGCATTTAGCTCAAAGTGTGACAGAAGCACTACCATGAGTGCAGACAGTCTAGTTTATAGGGTTTATAGGGACAAACATTTCATGGAGAAGTTTAATGTAGAAAAACTCTCAAGTATCTTGTTTATTGGCCACTCATAAATAATTCACCTTACTGAGTGGTCTGTGAAGACCCTGTACACCCACACAGGCATCTTCACATTTTCTGGTTCATTAAACTTCAGCTCAGTTTGAAACTGGCTGCCGTTGTGTCGTAATTATGTGAAGGTGTCACATCTTCCACCCATAAAGATAAACCAAAACTAATCAGTGGATCAGACCGATGTCAATCAAACACTGTCTGTACACCCCCACACAGTCCTCAGAAGAGATCTAATCAAGAAAATGCTTTACTGGCTTTATTTCATGCATTTATTAATTTTACTGTATCTCATAGCATCAGATATTTATGAGTCAAAGTGACAAAATGTCCAAGAGAGCAACCTCCCTTATTTATTTTTTTTTTTTATCTTTGCTTTGTCACCCTGGTACTTTCTAGCATCAACATCACTAAATGAATGGAACTGGACTTGTTTCAGTCCCTAAACCTCACTGAGAAGCTTCTTCGTGTTTTTTGGCAGTGTAGTGTATGCTGATCCACTGAATGTGTCGTATCACGTCTTCTTTAAAAATAGAGGCAAGCAGACTGCTGCATCATGTAATAGGTTAGATGGGCACAGGTGCAAAAGTGCACATCCAGTATCTCCTTCACAAACAAGTATACACTCCCTCGCTCCCCTGATGCCAAGAGAAGAGTGGCTGACCTCAGAGTACAGAGGGCGTCTGAAAGTCTCTTTGGTAAAAATGTTCATGCATGCCTGCGGGGGGTAAAAAGCGAATTAAGCATTTCTTTTGGGTTTTTGGGTTAGTACTCACCCAACACTGACCAAACTGACAAAGATACATCTATTTTCCCGAATGCCAAAGATATGGGTGATTATATGACACAACCAGTGAAGATACAGTACATTATAGCAAAAATAGATCTTGCTACTGAACCATTATTAAATCCAAACACAATGGGAGGTTTTGTTCTGGCTTGTCAAGATGAAAAACTTATTATGACAGTCTGCTGACTGACTTATGGCTTGTTTGCAAAGTAGTCATAAAAATAATAAAATAGTCAATAGTAGAATGTCAGTTCACAACAATTAATACAACAATATAAGAAAAAAATATATTCTTCAACCATCATGATCACTAACAGCTTCATAGACAGAGAATGGTGCAGTAATTTTGTACAGGCATAGATGGACTACACACTAAAAAAAGAGCTTTAAAATTTTGTATTGTTAACATGAGAAGGCCACTTTTTTTCAGTATAACAATGTGTAATTAAAACTTATAGATGTGCACCAACTCTTCACTAGAGACCTTTCAAAATAGCCAGTTCCACAGGTTAGGCAGTATCATTCAACCATTATATAACCATTCCCATTATATTTGGTATATGCACATATTCATGTCTCCCTATGGATGAATTGATGGATGAAGTGATTCCCTAACTTTCATGCACTGCCATCATCAGATCAAATTTTCACTGTTTCCAATGTTTTGGTTTATGATTAAATACCTGCAACAGATCAGCCTCAGCTGCTTATGTTTCACACTAATAAGCAAATGTTAGCATTCTAACATGCTTATGTCAGTTTTAGTCTAAATAAACCAAACATTTGTCCAACTCAACCCTGTCTTTTTGCTTGCTAACATTTAGCCACTGATACACCTGCAGTCTGGGTTATGTTCAGAGCTGGAGAATGTGTGAACAGTAGGAGTAGAGGCATTTTGCTAATTGTCAGTAAATATGTCAAAACCATTGTTGTGGTTGTTAAACCACCCATCCGCTCGGAGCTGGTCAGTATTCATTTACTGAGACTTACAAAGGTATGCAGTTGCTTTCCTATCATTAATCATTGTATCTCATCTCCAAAACCTCCGAGGAGCCTTAGTTTGGTGAGTAGTGATCTTTTCCTGTTAGACAAAATATTGTCTGAAAACCCGAGCTGAGATAACCCTGATAACATCATCAGAGTTAGTTTCTCAGACTTTAAAAAGAGCCACACAGGACATGTAACAACTGTTTTGAAAGGCTGAGTGGCATTTATCATGACTGGTAATCTTAATGTGTAAAATTAAGTTTATCTTTGATACTGAGATAAGAAAATTTAGATTTATAGTGTTAACTTTATGTCCACTAAGTGTCTAGATAATATAAAAGCCCAGTCATTAGTCTTAGGCAATCAGATCACCTCTGCTTTTTCTTTTGAAAGTGTTGCACTTTCTACTGTGGTGCTCTGACAGTTTTGTAATAGATGAGGAGACCAGGCAGGCTGCAGCAGAAAAGCTTTTCCCAAGAGGGAACTGATGTCCTTGGATGCAGATGGCGTGTCGCCAAGGGCAGATGATGTTCTTTTTTAGTTGAATTCATATTTCTGCAGGCACTGAATTTCCTGTCATGTTTTGCATTATTTTGTCATTTCCCTCCAGTTTGTTTTACATGACTGATTAAAAAGGTTACATTCACTTAATCCCGGGTGACAATAACACTACAACATTCAATAATACAAGGAAAGCCAATTGTCAGTTTAAGCTACTTGCATAATTCTGTTAATTTAATGATAACCCCACTTTATGTTTTTATGATTATGATCATAATGATAAAATGTTCTGGTTTTGGATGAGGACATGGAGGGAGGAGTGGTGAGCTGTAGCACTTCTGTGAAGTTGAGTGATGCTGACTGGAGAGGAAACTGTGAAATGTCCTGAAGGTCTGTGATGGAGCTGTGTGATATCCTGTGTCTAGAACATCTCACTGATGTCTGGTCCATGCTGCTGACTCCTGATCATTTCACTTTATACATTTAAATGCTGTGTGGAACACTAAGTTATTACAAGGCAGTTTGAAGTTTCTAATATCACAGAAGTCATTTTTGAGGATCTTGGTTGTTTTACCCACATAAGATAAGAGTTATGCGAATCCAGCCAATTTGTGAGAGGCTGTCTGCTGATCATCATCATCATCAAGTCATTGTTAGTTTTTTGAGCCTTTCAAAATTCTCCACAGTACAACATAATAAACTAAGAGTATGTAAAATGTCTTCTACCCAGGAAGCCATGTAATAAAATGTACTATTATCATTATGTAATAATCAACCAATCACTGTCCTAATCAGTTGTGTTTTTGTGATACAAATTCTTTTAAGTACTTGTAGTTCCACAACAGCTCTGTGAGGCTGGGCTAAGGCACAGCAGACCTTTGAGCCAAATGCTACAATGGTCACAATGATGGTATTATTGTTAGCATTCTGATCTTTTGGCAGTGCATGAATACCATTGCCGCCTTCTAAATGTCGCATATTAGCCTGCTAACATTGACTAATTAGCAAAAAACACAAAGTACAGCCAAGGCTGGTGGGAATATTATTAGTTTTGTAGGTATATACAAAACATTCCACAGTTTAAAAAATTGACCTGGTGATGGTACTACATGGAAAGTTAAGGGCTCAACAAATGTATCACAGTTCTTGAGGGGGACATGACCATTTTATGTATTTCAAAGTAATCCATCAAATCATTTTTGAGATATTTCAGTCTGGACCAAAGTGGTGGATGGACTGACACTGCCATGCTGCCAGTGTGGCTATAAACAAATTGGCACACAGTTAACCTGAGGCTTTGGGGAGCCCTGGGGATCTGGAGCCTTTGGGCAGCTGTGCTGGTAATCTAGCCATGACTTCTCTGGCTGCTGCTTTGCCTTCTATCGTATCATTTAATGTTTTCCCCCGATGCAGTTCCTTCCTTCCTTAACTGTCAGGCTACTCCAAATTAAACACCATGTTCAATCCTCTGTTTGACTTTCTTTTTAGTTTTTTCATCTTTGTCATATTCCTATTTGTTCTGACATTTCAAAAATCCAATGAACCTGAGTGGCGCTCCAGATGGTGGCTTTGCATAATTAAAAATAGAAGAGGTAAAATTAAATTAAATTGAAAAATATATAAATAAAATAGAAAATATATGTATTTGCTGTAGCCTGTAAAACAATATATAGAACAAGACAGTGTGATGAAAAAGCAGCTGGGATATTGAGTTACAGTGTTCCTATGTACAAGTAGTGCTGTTGGAATACATACATATAGGTTCAGTGTTCTGTAAATTTAACAGTGATTTAAATGTTTCTTACACTCTGTCATACATCTCTCATCTCAGCCCTGCTGTTCAGTATGTGTGAGTGCTCTCCCACTTCACCACCAACCTAATCCACCACATCCCTTTGATCACCCAGCACTTTGTTCTTATGAGAGAAATCGACAACATGAGCTGTGACAATCACATTTAGCTTCCCATTGTTGTCTTCTTTTTTTCTTGCACCAAAGCAGGCATAGATTTGAGATGTGTGTTGTTTTAGTTCAATGGGGATGTAACTGGTGTGTAAGGTAGTAGTTTCATTCTCTGTGTATTATCAACATATCAATTGTTCTACCTCTACTATGTACAGATGCTTTGCAACTTGACACGATGCTTGTTTAAAAAAAGCATTTAAATAACCCCCTATTCCTCATTTCATTAGTCTTTAAATTAATTACAGTTTTTTTCTTAATGACTGAAAACATGCAATTTTCACTCCCATCTATAAATCTAGAGACTGTCATGAAGCTATTAATTATAGACCTATAAGCATACCACCAGTACTTTCAAAGGTTGCTGAGAAAGTTGTCACAGAACAACTGACAATATATCTTAATAGCTGTAACCCTGGCTTACACCCTATGTAGTATGGCTTCAGAAAGAATTATTCCATGGAAACAGCCATTTTACACTTAACAGATGCAATCATGGCTTGATAAGGGAGGAACTGTTGGTGCTGTATTCTTAGATTTGTGCAAAGCCTTTGATACAATAAATCAGAATGGTCCAGTTTCATGAAGTACACAATGGGTATACCTCAAGGATCTGTGTGAGGCCCCTTATTGTTAAGTCATTATATCTTAATATATATAATTTCCACAGTATTGTCATGGAGTGGAGTTACAACTGTATGCTGATGACACTGTTTTATACACACATACAAAAACAGTTGAGTGAGTAGCTGAGAAACTAACTAATGCCATGAAAGGTGTGGTTGAGAGGCTTGATCAATCCTGTCTTAGCTTGAGTATTAGCAAGACAAAAGGTATGCTCTGCGGTGCAGACTTTAAATGTAGACATTCTAATTGAGAGTGAACATGTTGGTATAGTGACTGAACTGAAATATCTTGCCATTATATTAGATTCAAATGTTAACTATTAAAGACAATTTGGCAAATTAGTAGAGTTAGAGTAGAGTAGATCTTCTCATTATATGGCTGCAGCCAAGATATTTATGCATGCTCTGATTGTTTCCCCATATTTCTTATTGTTTTACCATTTTTATCCAGGAGCAGGCCAGTGGAACAACAATTAGACCTTAGCTTTGAAAGCTTTGAGAATTTCTGACTTGTCCAGTCTATAAAATTTTAAATGACTTAGCTCCTACATGTTTACAAGCCTTTGTCTGCTACCGCCCTGTCAGCTCTGTAAGATTCACTAGAAAAAAACTTTCATACACAATTGTACTGTACCCCTTTGTTATACAACCTTTAGACAGTGACCTTTCTCAGTTTAAGCCATTACACAGTGGTATGCTATTAGATGGCATAAAGAGCTGTGGTTCTACTAGTAGCTTTAAATGTAAACTAAAATCTGTTGAAAAACAACAGTGCAATCTACTTTACTTGTCCTCCTTGTTTCTCCTCATGGTGCTAACAGTGTGTGTGTATGTGTGTGTGTGTGCGCATTACCATGTGTGATACATTGTTTATCATCTGTATGTTGGATGTCAAATTGTGACCTGCCAGGGGAATGCAGATGTACATTAGCCTGTGGCTAACTCTGGTACAGTGCATCAAATGGCAACAATTATGTTTAAAATTGTTTATGGCCCCTAACAAATAAAGAAATAGAATAAAAATTTAAAAAAGGGAAAAATCTGAGAACCTTTGGCTGGCATGTTCTTCTGTTAACAAAGACAGCAAACTTTTCTTTCTTTTTCTTCCTTCTTCTTTTAATGACAAAAAAGGTTCTTTTCTCCCCATCACCAAAAACATCACCCAATTAGAGTTGCTTTACACATCACCTCTGTGCATAACAAGATCCACAGGGTCTCCTAAAAGAGATGCAGCATCATAGCCCTCAGCAGTTTTCAGTTTGTCACAAAATAGAAGGGGCTATTTGAGATGACACTCCTGCATCAGTGTATTTGAAGTAAACAGTACACTTTTTAAATTTGAATCCTGAGAGTGATTTCTGCTCTTTAACGCACAATTGAATTGTAATTGTGCACGTTGCACAGATACATTTTACATTTAAAAGGAATGTTTACTTGGTGGATTCGAAGGTTAAGATATCCATACAGTTCTGTTGTTCATTTCTGATAGAAATCCCAACAACCTCCAAGTTCCAAACCCCAGATTTTATCATCTGAAGTATGACCAAGGTCGTATCGCCCTTACTGGAATTACCTCTGATGTTTTTGGAACCAACCCTCACCTGAGTCCTGGAGTCCCAACAAGGACTTCCACTGGGAGTTGCTCACTCTGTCACTGAGCTCAGCCTCCCTCCAAAAGAAACTTATTTTGGTTGCTTAAATCCATAATCTCAGGCTCAGCCCCCTCTTCACTGTGACAGTTTAGTATCATGCTAGCATTATTGCTGAAACAGCACTGGTCCACCCGTCAGTCTCTGGTTTCATCTCAACCAAACACATAAACAACAACTGGAGTTGTTGGCAATGTTCCCGTGAGATTGAATATATATTTTTATATTTCTTGGAACTGATTTTTACTCAGCAGATGGTGGGCTGATTGTTACTGATAACAAACTGGGCAGTTAAAATTTGTCTTGTAACTGAACAACAAGATAGGGCCGACCTTTTATTTACACTCAATCACTGCTTATCAAACTGTGTGCATTTCTCTGGCATGGGAATTCATGCACACCCTCACTGTTATTCAGGTCATGTCTTATGTATGTCTTATCTGCTGCCAGTTAATAGATAGATAATAGAAATCAGTTTAACAGTCAACAAATTAGCTTTGCATAACTCACCTGAGGAGTCATCATAACTAATATTTACTTTTATATAATACTTTCACCAGTTCATCTTTCATGTTCATCTTCATTTGTGTATTTCTGTTTGTTTGACTCTTTATTCCTTTGCCGGTGAAAAACAAATGTTGTGAAGTCTAAAGTACAAAATGTTTTCATCACATAAAAATAGCAAATGTATTGATGTAAAAAGTAAGTGTACTTAAAATGGAATGGGTAGAATTAGTGCTTAGACTTGATAATATGTAACCTTATGTTTGCTGTGAGGAAACTAGGCCGTTGCAGTAGCAATGGACAAATATTAGCATGCAAAGAAAATTCAGGTCTGACTAATTCAGAAAACAGGAATTACATAAACATACTGAATTACATTTTTAACACTGTGGCCTGGATTTACTTCACGTGTGCAGAGGAAAGAGCATGCTACATCACCGGAATGATATCAGAGTGCTACCACTCTCATGGCATTCACTCACGTTAGCACTGGTCAAAAAAAATTAAGACTATTTGTGGTTTACGTGTTTACGAGTATATCATGCATATACTGTGTTCTATGTAAAGTATACGTAAATATAAATATTTTTTTTCTTTCTTAAATGAGGCTGTGCAAATTGAGATTATGTCCAGTTTACTTAACTCTTTCCAAATGTAACTCCTCTAAGTAACAGCAGTGTGTATAAAATCATTTTTAAAGGTAACACAAAGGCTGCACAAAGATTAAGCATCATTATCAGTAAGTCAGGCAAGTGAAGGAGACAGTCTCCATGCTAGAATCTCAGATCACATCAGTGAACGCTCCAATTACAAAGGGGCTTAAGGGTGTGAGGGTGCCAAGCCTCTGTGAATTACAGTTACAGCTGAGGCAATTTGTGCCTGCGATAGGTGATGAAAGGTCTATTTGCCTGCATGCTGCTCATTTAGAGAGCTTGCTTGCATGAAAACTTGGTATGCATTTTAATGTATATCAAGTTGTCATCACTAAACTCAAAAATCTGTGGCCTTTACTAAAAAATATGTGGACTGACTTCTCAACACAGTCTCAGGTGATCAAACACACAAGATTAAAGCTGCAGACACTTCACTTCTGAACAGGTTTGTCAGGATGTACCTGTCTGGTTATGATGCTAGTGCTGTCTAAATTCATCACTTCAGTGAATGATATATTTAGAGCCATTGACATGTTGATATTTTCACTGCATACCAACAATGACAAAGAGGAGTTGTGTAAATGAAAACATTCCATTAAAGCTATAACCCTTTTAAGCTATTTCTGTTTTATTGGCCTTTAAAGAACACCACTTCCTACGCTAACCATCGACTCAACAGAATGAAGTTCTGAGTGTATGGCTGAGTCCAGTGGCTACTACTAGTTCAAACATGTCTGTACTAACAGTGGGACATAGATGACTATTATGTGGTTACAGAAGAAAAGTTGGTAAACTGACACTAGAGAAGAGTGTTGTTGGATATCATGGATACTGTAGAAAACAAATTAATAGTAAATAGATTGAGTGGATTGGAAAGAGAGAGACTGACAGAAATCCAGCTTCCATTTCAGAAGGAACAATGTTTAAAGAAAAATGTACATATTCCTTGTAATATAGGGAAATAATAATAATAATAATAATAATCATGTCCAAATCAGGAGGAGATAATGACTCTTTTTATGCTGAATTCACTTTTTTAGACATGTTGAAGATCATGCTTTACATGCATATTGCCTGATAAACATGCAATGTAGTCTTATTTTCTTCTCTTATTTCTTGTGCGCCTCTCCTCCCACTGGTGTGGATGGTGATACTGAGCTGGTACAGTCAAAGAAATAACCTCAGTCTACTGCAGGAAAAGTCCAACCTGGTACTTGCAAGGTGTACCTAATAAAGTGGCTGGTGAGTGTAAGTCCAATATTATCAATATTTTTGTAGCCACCAACTTCTGTGAAAAATATCGGGCTCTTCATCTGCTGAATTCTCCACTATGATTAACAACTAATTGTTGACTTTTTCTGTCCCCCGGGTTTCTTTGTTTCCAGCAGCAGAGAGCAGCTGTATTCACTGACAAACCTCTGATTAACCCACTGCATCCCACCTGTCCAACACCACAGTTGATGGAAAAAAAAAGGCTAAGCCATCCAGCTGAGGGGTCTGCTGATAATTTTCCCTAAGAGAACTACTACGTAGGAAACCTTTTGCATTCACTGTGGTCTAAAAAGGTGTTTCAGAACAAAAGTCAATAGAGTGTCAGTAGCAGCAGAACAATTGGAGATGGAAAGACCACATGAAATGTTGTATGCACACTGTAAGACGTGAATTATAAATGAAAAACAACATGTATGTATACTGTGAAAGTGAGGAATATAGCACAAAGAAAAAGTGGCAAGATCACATCATTCTGTACATAGTGTGCATGCTGTTCTTGACATTCATAATTCATAACCATGTGGTCTTATGTGGCTCAAAAAGGACAGAGTGGCTGTCATCCTGCCTGTGTGTGTTATGAGTGAGTGAGTGTGTTGGGGTGGGGTGGGGGGGTGGGGGGGGCAGAGACTTAGATTCCCACTGGAACCTCCTACACTATAAATATAAGCACTCATAGTGGTGAGAGGCAGTGTGTATACAGTTAAAGGGTCTACCAAATGGCATACAGCATGTTACAGTACTACAAATGTATATAACTGTACATTCACATATCCATCCCTACTGACACTTTCTCCTGATGACCTGCAGAACAGTGGTACTAACTGATATATTCATCCTCCGACTGGGGTTGTGATTATTTTTCAGTACATCCAAGGCCAGTACAGTAAACTTAGACTCCCCCAGCACTTTATTAGGAACACTATACTAATTGGAGGCTGAGGTGGTAAATTAGTATTTGTGAAGAGTGATGTGAGAGTAGCTTTGACAATGTAGCAAAGCAAAAACGTTGCAGATGCTGGATGGGAAGAGCAGCAGAGAAAAAAAATAATAATAATGGTAGAAACACACCAAAATACAAAATACTGTATGACAGAAAAGATCTTCCTCAATGAACCTCTGCCAGCAAGTCAAAGGTATTACTGGTGACATCATGTCTCCTAGCAGCATGAACATACACATAAAGTTATGTAATAAACACACAGAATTAACAGACACGGTCAAGTACATAATCACAATTTACACTTTAGTTCATACTGTGATTCTAAGTCACACATTGCTTTTTGCACATTTGCATTTGTACTTTTTTGGTCATTTTATTACACTGACTGCACAAAATGTTTATGCTACAAGATAAGTGTACAGAGCCATGACAGCAGACGACAGCCTTTCCCTCCAAAGCATGAAGTGCACTGCACCTGCTTTAGTTATCAGTGTTAAATTGATTATTAGCCAACAACTGATTACATTAATTTAAGATATCATTTATTAATTAGTCATTAATCACGAGGAAGTAAATCAAGAGATAACCTGGTCTGCAAACTGGTCCACACTGCTTCACCTGTGTGTCTACCTGACGGAAATGCTGCAGGTTTTTAACATGATCTCCTTCACTTGATGCTGAAGCTGTGGTCCACACACCGGGCTCTCCTTCATCTAGGCTACTTGCTCTACAGGATAAGGTGAAGGAGAGCTGTCACTATATTCACTCTGCCTGTGATTCTGTGATTCATTACCAAATAAATATAATCTCTGTGAGTATCTATCTATCTATCTATCTATCTATTTATCCTTTAATTAGAATTTAAGTAGCATTTAACCAGTTGTGCATGTGCTTTGTAGTGGCTTTATATCTCTGATACTGCCTCAAATCTTTAATAGAGCATGAAATAAAGCAACATGTATGAAGCATATATTATCAGAATGTGGCCCCTGAAGATGTTCCAGCTATTGGAGAATCTGGAACAAACAGACTGATAGGAGGCAGAAGTCTGCCATCTAGTGATCTATGCTGAAATGGCTTGTAAACTGCACTGTGTTCGAATCTGTTTAAATCGCATTAAACTGACGTGTCAGATATTTCCAATATTCTCACATTAATGCAACAATGCACAGTTGCCATGAGGGAATGTTCTTTAGGAAGTACTCTTGGCAAGACAGTTAGTGTTATTTTATACTATAAAAACAAGTGTACAAGGGTGGGGACAAAATTCAATGACTAACCTTTGCTATTACATGTACTGCATGTGTTAAAGACACAGCAAGTTTACATCATGTCTGTTTTCTTCAAACTACAAACCATGCATGTCAGGAAGTTTTAAATATATTAGTTTGTTTCTCTAAAAACTGTTTTATGAACTCTGCATTTCTGTCATTCTGCTCATTATTTCAAGTCAAAACACCTCAAGTTAGAACGACTCATGTAAAAAATTCTGAAGTGGTATGAAAGTAAAAACTAGAACTTTCACGTTGAATTCACCAGTGAGGAAATATTAGATGGTTAACTTAATTCCTGTAGGATGTTTTGCAGTGTGGGGCTAGATAGTTCGTGACTATTACCGACCTATCATGTAAAAAGTAATAATACTGAATGATGTAGTTTGACAGTGCTAAAATGATGATGGTACTGACCCCACATTAGTGGTACCTTGGTAAGAACTATGGCACCGCTGATTTGTTAATGTTAGTACTTTTCTACCGTCCCAACTGGCTGTCCGTGGATTGCTGTCAAAAGCCAATTAGACAAAAATGTGTATTCTCTCATTCATGGTATTATATTGTTGTACACCAAGTTATTGCACTCTTGCAAGTTAAAGTTGCAGGTGTTATCATAGCACTGTATTGTTACTCTCCAATTCCCATAACACTTCTTTCTAACACTTCCTTCTAAATTCAATTAATAATTTATTAGTAAATTTTAATTTTTTTTCTTAGCTCAAAATACTACTATCACTATTAATACATCTGACTGTGTAATGTTGAAAGAACATGCTAAACAAAGACAAAACAAGTTATAGGGGATTTTGCCACAAAGTTGGAGGCGTACTGTTGTATAAAATATTAGTGTACATTTCATTTCACTGGAGTCAAGGGGTCAGACCAAACCAGGAATAGCCCAAAAGGTCACAAAAGGTCACAAAAGTGGACACTCCAGTACACATTCATGTGGCTACATGTGTGTTCATGGCTGTATTATCTCACTGTGACCACTAGAGAGCTCCCAAGCTCTTTACCAGCAGCCTGTCTACCCCTGACAACTTCTTTGTTGCCACAGACACAGTCCAGCTGGCAAAACTGACACCAGTCATTGGCAAATGTCGCTCTGAAAATGTCAAAATGTCCTGGATGTGGGGGTGCCCTCATAGCCAAATGGTTAGGGTGCGTACCATGTGGGCCCTAGTGGTCTAAGCCGGTGGGCCCTGGCTCGACCGAGGAAGGAAAGGAAAAAAAGCCCAAAAAAATACTTTAAAAAAATGTCCTGGATGTACAATCACAGTTGCTATAATATACATGCATGCATCCAGCAGCTCGTAACTGCTGTCATGGAAGGATGCATAATCTGATACTAATCAGGAGTGCCACGCCTCGGCCACAGGGGCCAACAGGTCAGTGAGGCCCCTAGACCAGAACCTCTGTTTGAGTCTTATTTAAAGTCAAAATAAGACATGCTCTTATGTTCTTAACATTTTTTTTTAACTTTTGGATCAAACTCCTTTGATATGCATATCAAATCTAATTCAGTACTAAGTTATGTGATATTTTTTGTCACTCTTTTCCTGTATAATTATATTTCTTTATTTCATAGCCATTGATAATTCCTGATTCTGATTGGCTAAGAGGTATGGACAGTGTTTATTTGTAAGTTAAACTGTAGGTAAAGACCAGAAGTATTCAGATCCACATAAATTCAGTTTTAAATGTTTTGGATGCTTGTGTCAGTCTGGATGTCCAATGCCAACCACTGTTTGTGCTGAGTGGATTTTAGGCTGCAGTGGCACAGTGGTACTGTGGTTAGCACTGTCGCCTCACAGCAACAAGGTTCTGGGTTTGAACCCGATTTGCGTGGGTCTTTTCTGTGTGGAGTTTGCATGTTCTCCCTGTACCTGCATGGGTTCTCTCCAGGTTCTCCAGCTTCCTCCCACAGTTGAAAGAGATGCAGGTTAACCGTTGACCTTAAATTGCCCATGGGTGTGAATGTGAGTGTCAGTGGTTGTTTGTCTATATATGTTGGCCCTGTGATAGACTAGGGTGTACCCCGCCTCTTTCCCAATGTTGGCTGGGACTGACTCCAGCTCCCCTGTGATAATGGATGGATGGATGGGTTTTAGGCTCTACCTCATGCAATACAATCATGGAATGTACAACTTGTCAGGTATTATGCTTCATGTGCCCTGGAGGCCTATTATCTCATAATCTGCTCTTGCTTGCTTTTAGTTTTTGTTTGTTTTTGTTTGTCAAGTACAGACACAAAGAAGACAACCAGCATTTGTAAAACTCTCTGATTAACATGTTCCCTTTTGTTTGTTTAATCCATACACCGAAATGTGAAAACTACTAGCTATGGTTTTGTGGCCTGGACAGATCAGAGTGTGTCAGAGATTTGGAGCTATCTTTGAACAGAGAGAGGGTAGGTGGCTGTTTCCCCCTTGCCTCTTGTGTTTGTGCTGAGCTAAGCAGCAGATAGATGTGCCTTTATATTATTATACAGACTGAGAGTCTGTATCAATAATCTCATCAATAATTACTGAGAAAACAAAAAAGTGTTTTTCCCAAAACGTTTAACTATTCCTCTTAATAAGCAACTACAAACAGGGTCAAGAAGTCCCAGTCTGTACGTCTTTGCTTTTGCTCCTGTTACTGAGCTTCTGTTTTTGAAAGCATGTGACGTTTCACCATTTTACCTTCTATAATCACAAACACGAACCAAACAAAAGCATGAAAAATATCCCTCACAGTCCACCTCAATAAAAACTCTCAAGTCAAGCTGTTAATTTCAATATTGTGTTGTTCAGTGCTCAGTGGAGCATGGGAAACAGAAAAAGGCACAGAAAAATTATTTTTACAATGGGTGTTGTCAAACATATTACCTGCTGGGTTATTGGTTTACAATATACAAGAAATTATCACATATTTATATTGACTGTAGATTGTGAGGTAATACAAAACAGGTTAGAAGTGAATAATTAACACCTCAGTCACAGTTTTGGACCTCAATTACATTATGGGTGATACTGAAGACCAGATTTAATAGAATATTATTCACATTAAAATCCTCACCCAGACAGTTTACTTTTTCACACCATTCAGATTGATACAAAGATCATAATTTTTTCCATATACAAAGTCTCCAAAAGTAATCAACCACACAGACATGTATCTCCAAAATGTCCAAAAATGCTTTACCTGAAGAACGCAGATGCCTCAAAGATTGCTAAAACCCAACATTCATGTAAAAACACAGATGATATTACCTCAGTGTCCCAGTGATAGCCATGTCCCTATTTTGCAACAGTTGGGGGTTAAATGCCTTGCTGAGGGGCACCACACTGAATTTTCCCATTTTGTTATTCTGCCCAGATCTTCCAGCTGGACTGGGAATTGGAACCAGTGACATTTTTGTTCTTCAACCTGCTGCTCTGCCTCTAATTGACAACCTTGTAATGCTAAAAAGCGTAAAGAAATGCTGGCAGCAACATGAGATAATTAGTTGCACCCCACAGGAGGATCATGTTTATTCTATTGTCATAAATGTAGAAAACAACTAATGAAATGGAACGATGAAGCCGGCCAGGCTCACCTACTTTCTCCTGGCATTCAACCAAATTGTGGCCGTCACAGCTGTCAGTCGTCACACAGTAATGGCTGTGCTTTCACAATATTAGCCAGGGGCGTTTGACAAATTACATCCCTTCTTAGAATTGGCAGCAGAGAAAATATCAACATTTTTGTGGTCTGCCTGTGTCATAGACAGTCATTATCCAGGTTAAAGTTTATACAATCTGTTCAAGTAACATCTACTACATTCTAATATAAATTAAAGTCCATCTTGCCACGTGACACAATAGTTGTTCAGCCAGTGCCAGCAAAGTTAGTTCATGAGCTGTATTTAGTTGGTATATTCTTGCAAAAACCATTTCACACATAGGAAGTGATGCAAATTATGTTTAGCAGTTTGTGTGAAACATACACATAAAAATACCAAGAACTGATATGTTGGTCAGTGAAGCCATGAGTGCATATTGCAAAGGTCTTCATATGTATGTGTGTGTGTGTGTGTGTGTGTTTTGTAATGATGAATTCTGAATAAAGCCTTTTTGTCTCATGAGCAGTGTGGATGATGGTCCATCCACACCCTTTTGATTTAAAAAAAAAAAACATTTACTTTTACTCTAGTGCCACCCTCAGGATGAACCTCACATTTGTAACCCCAATAGCACTAAAAAAAAAAGCAGGATAAATCTGGTCAGTGTTTTAATTTACAGTTTTCTTGCTGATTACTTCAGGTTAAAAACAAGCAATTTGAAATTATAGGAACAAACACAGACAAACTGGGACAATTTATCAAAAGTGGACCCAAAGTATGGCATGAAAAGCAAAAACTAATCACAGAGACATGTCAGGATGGACCGCAGAATAGAGTTACCCAAGAAAGACGGGGTAGACGATGATCAAAGAGGGTCAGAGGATCAAAGTATGCCTGGTGTAAGAAAGAAATATCAGGCAGACCTAATCCAACAACAGATGGACCAAAGTATGACATGTGGTCTACAGTGTGACAGGTGGGCTAAAACTTCTCAGGTGGTGTGAAAGGAAAACTAATATGAATCATTAGTTTATTATTTGTTCATTTTATGCTTTTGAGGAACAAAGCAAAACCAGATGTTAATACCACACATTACATTGGGGGCAATTTGGGATTCAGTATCTTGCTCAAGGATACTGCAGCACTAGGACCTTCTGACTGGTGGACGACCCACTCTACCGCCAGAGCCACAGCTGCCCCATAGGTCATGGCAAAATGATGGACCGGATTGTCTGGAAAGAGTGAACACTGATTGAGTTAAAATTTGAGCCTTCCTGATTGAACTTTCACAAAGCTTTGTGACATGGGGCGGTTGTGGCTCAGGAGGTAGAGCCGGTCGCTCACTAATCAGTAGGTCAGTGGTTTGATCCCCAGCTCCTCCAGTCTGTGTGCCAAATTCCATCCCCTGATGGCAAACCATTGGTGTGTGTACTATGTGAATGTGATAGAGTGCTCTAAGTGCATATACATAGAACAACTGCTGAATGAATATATGGATCAAAGTGAACCTGTAGTGTAAATCACTGAGTGGTCACATGGCTATATAAATGCAGTCCATTTACATAAAAAAAAATAAATAAATAAATATATATATATATATATATATATATATATATGAGACACTAACACTAACCATCAAAAACTACATACTTGTGTTTGTATGTATGTATATGAGTTATATTATTTGATTGAAAAATAATTTCACAGATTGATAAATAATTGGAAGCAGATGCAGTGAAAGATTACCACACCTAAAACCACCGAGCTGTACAGACTGAAACAAGACAAGACAAAAAAGTCTAGGACTTTAATTGGCTCACAGCAGACTTTTCCCTCTCTTTAACTGCATGTATTTCCTGACAGACAAAATCCAGAAATAGGCTGATGCAACGACATGCTGAGGTTTGTCATGGAGGAATTTAGGGAGTTTGTTAGGGGGAGAAGGGGGGAAAAAGTGAAAGAGGAGAGAAAGGCCAAGCAAATAATGTGTTTCTGTTTCTGTCCTGTCTGGCTTGGGCTGAACCTTTGATGTGGTTTACAGGGTGAATCAAAGAGAGGAAATCAATACCAATATTTCTGCAGCCGGACCAGCTGAACATCTGTCTGATCACCTGTATGCCTGTTCACCCACCTTTCTCTTTACTCTCCTGTCTGTCTGGTGGCGTAAATGTATGTCTTAGTAACATACCTGTGTGTCTGATGGTGTCACTCACCTATCTGATGGCCTAAGATCCTGAAAATATGTTCAGTCACATGTCTGTATGATTGGTTGTCTGGATACCAATTTTTCTTATCTGTTTAACTCATTGTGTGTTTGCTTATTTATTCCTGTTTTCATTTGGCTGGCTGTTAAATTGCCTCCTGTCTTATGTGTTGCTTCGTTTGCTCTTTGTCAGCGATGGACTTGATGTTTGGGTGTATGATCAGCAGATCCTGTTACTTAACGGACTGTATGATGGTACACAGTGTTATATTTAGTTAATTAATTCAGGAAAGATGGTGGATCATAGTATGGTGGGTGAACCAAAGCCTGACATGTGAACTAAGGCATTGATGAGCTTTTAATTTGAAGTCCAATGTTAAGGTTTGGAAAAGATGGTAGTTTTAGTTAAATACTGGTCAACACTGACTGTTGAGACAGGACATCTTGACTTTTACAATATTTAATCAGAACCATGATTTTTTCCAAGCTTTAAAGCTTCACTAATTTATTTATTTTATGTTTATTTGTGCAGAGACGGGATCATTGCTGGGACCAAGGCAACAAACTACTGCATTTACAGTGTAGCCAAAGCTAAGCTAATTTGCACTGTCTGTCCCTGTTCACTACCTGAAACAGCTTTGACAAAGACAACCTTTAAATGTACATTGTCACATCCCCTGTCCGCTGCAGAAACCATTTACTTCCTGTCCTGCCCTCCTGCCTGATTACCTGCCCTGCCCTAATGAGTTATACCTGTGTCCCATTTAAGCTCCCTCTTCCCTCCCTTCTGTGGCAGTTCATCTTGAGTCTTTATACCAGCGTTCCAGTATTGTCTTTGTAGTTTGTTATTCCTGGATTTAGACCTCACCTCTGTTTTATGACCTGCCCTTTGCCTACTGTATTTCATACCTCTGCTTGGATTTGTGTGATACCTCTTGTGCCATTAAACTTCTGGCTTACCCCACATACTGAGTCTGTGAGTGATGTATTTGGGTCCAACCTGTTGAGTTCTGGCAGTACATATTATTATTATTATTATTATTATTATTATTATTATTATTATTATTATTATTATGCTCATTTGTCTCTTTTGATGGTCTATGAGAACAGGTTTACATGTTTACAGGTTTATCCTATGTTCAAAAACCACATTATTTTTCTTATACTGTACATTGCTGTAGTGTCTCCTGTAACCCTCTGTCTGAAATGCTTTGTTTTTTGATTGGACAGCTGACCCACTCTGATAAGGTCATGTGTTGGAAATGTCATGCCCCTTACTCTTCCAGAGTAGTTGTGCACACAGCAGTAGCCATGGTAATCATGGCTGTCACTGACCCCTTGATTATTTACAATCTTACACTGAAGGGTTATCACAATCAATATTTGAAGTCAAGAATGTGGAGGGATGTCAGGTCAGTGCCTTGTTACAGCTGGAAACAGAGTAAATAAATGCTTGAGAGAAGCAAAAAATGAATTAGTGCTTCCAGTGCGAGAACAGCTGCCTGTGGCCAGTAGGTTGACACTACAGATGTGTTATACAGTGACATAGGTGAGCTATGGAATAAAAGCCTGGAATACAAACAAGGTATTTCAGGCACTTCAGGGCAGTGGGAGAGAATAATAGAGAATAATAAGAAGAACACAGTTAGTCTGATAAAGTTTCCAAACAGATGTAACCAAAACACTAGATAATAAAAGCCTTTATCACCATTTTTTTCTTGACCACTACATGTCTTGCTAAAGTGGTCTCTTGCACACTTGTTTCTGCTCCAACATTAAAGGAACATCTGATGCTTTAGAGGAATAACCTACAAATGACAGACTGCAGTTTCATGACAGACTGAGGTCTTGTGTTGCATTCCTCCACTCTGGCATCCTGAATGTCAAAACCAAAAAGGCTCCCTATCAGAAGAAAGCCAGGCAGGAGACCAAAGACATCAGCAGGGGGGAGGAGAGGTGAGGGATCGGAGGCAGGGAGATGGATCGAGGGAGGACAGTTTTGTAGTCGGCAACCCTCCACTCCTTTCTCCTTTTCATCTTGTCCTCTTCACTCTGGTTGTCAGCTTCACTTCCCAGCACTGCTCTGTCTAATCTGAGTAGAAAGCAGGTGAGACAGGCTGATGATGAGACATCATGAATGCATGAGAGGATGTGCGTGTGTGTGTGTGTGTGTGGGGTGAAATGCAGGCAAAGAGACAAGAGCAAGATACAAGGCCAGGACAACACCAGACCAATCAAACCCCTCTGCAATCAAAACCAAAAACAGCTGAACCTGAAAGTTCATGTACTGTTCAACCAACACATTTTCCTAAAGGCTGGTGCTGATTACACCAACATGTTCAATGTGCTCAGGAAGAACATTCAGGCATCATGGAACACTGAGACTTAGGTTTAGTTTTTAGATTTGCTATTAAAATGCTGATTTACAGTGTGAAGAATAAACACTGTAATCAAGCCACTGTTCTGCTATAATATCACCTGTAAGGCCAGTTTCACACTGAAAAATCCTATCACGCATTTGGAGATCAAGAGCCTGTGTCCAACAGTAGATAAATCACTGTTAGGTGATGTAGAGACTGAATGACTGAAATCATAAAATTCATCTATAGGGGAAAATTACCACTTAATGTATCTGTGTTTTAATTTCCATTTTATCTGCTTGCATTTTAGAGTGACCTTTTGTATGTTATGTTATCTAAGGTATAGCTGAGCTTTTGATTCTTTGAAGTTCTTTGTTTAATGCCTTGAACCAGTTCTGACATCTCAGCTACCCTTACCTAGACCTGACACCTTAGCTGCAAAATGTACCACAGATATGTAGCAGAAGAACTGCAAATGATTTGTGGTGCAGTCCTCCTTTGTCAGATTGTCAGACTGTCAGGCCGCTCACAGCCTGAGCACGCTGATCCTTTGCAAAGCTTATGACTCTGTTTGTTATTTTCTTAAATAAAACTCACAACAAATTTAGAAACAATTCCAGCACAGAACCCACTGTAACATGTTCTTTAAAGAGAAGTGAAGCACCACCCTTCAGTCTGTCCCTGCCTCCTGCAAACATAAAAAACAACCATTTATAGTGAGTATGAATGCAGCCCAAGCTGTTCGTGCGTGTAGCACAGAACGCACACGTGGGTATAGCTCAGCCCCATCCTCAGTCAAATAGACACAGACCTGCATCTGTTTATATATCCATGACACAGACAGAGAGCTGGGGATTGGCAGAGGGCTACACACCCACTGCCCAAAGTTTGCAGACCAGAAATGCTCTGAACACAGTAAAATAAGGGGAAAATAAGACAATATGGGCAGAGGGCAGGGTGTCTGCAGATAAATACACCATCACACTCTTCTCTAGTGGGTCATTCATGATGATTCTGAGTGATTATTTTAATATGAGTCTATACATTTTTTTAGGAAAATCCTGCATATTATACCTTAAAAGCCACATTTTTCTATTCTTTACAGTCACTGTGTTAAAGTGATTAATTTGTAATTAAACTTACAAATCTACACATCATGCATTCAGCAGACATTATATTACAAAGTTTTCAGATACTATGATTTCCTTCTCACAGCTCCTCTGACATTATTCACCTGAACAGTTTATGATGTTATGAAGGTGTTTCTGTATTATCATGTCCGGTTCAAGAGATATGATGCAGAATACATAAGTTGATTATGGCAGAAAGTAAAATGGCTGCCATGGCCACCATTTCTGAAAATATTTATGGACCACACTGTGGAAGTGTGGTCCATGAATATTTCATGCTTTTATGAAAAAGTAAATATTTCACCTCGAATTTGGCACATATCACTTGGACTGTATGATTTATTTATTTCTATCTGGATACATTAATATAATTATCCATAAACAATGTATAGGAATGTGTTAATAGTTAAAAACACAAGGTATTTAATCACTCTCTAAGGTCTTATGTTATTAAAGCTATGCTAATCAATATTTTCATATTAACAATCATCACATCTTTTAGTTTCTAGGTGAGAATCTCACCTCAGATTCAAGCTGGTACAAGCTCTCAGTCCAATATGTTGCTGGTCATCATGTGATCCTAGATTAGACAAGTGACTTCCTCCCTCCATCCGTGTGTGTTTGGCATGTCTCATGTTCTTACAACCCTTTGTGTGCGGATAATTCGATCATCTCTCATTCACTTGTTGTAAGAAAATAAGATTATTAGGACTCAGTTATACACATAGGTGCTGTTTTAACAGCACCGTCTGTTTTTTTCTATGAACAGAAAAACAAAAAGTACAAGTGAGTAACAGACATAGACTGGCAAAAACCCCATGACAACAAACAGCAGTATTTTCCAGGTGAGTCTGCACTAATTTCACTAAGAAGACAGTTCACTGGCATTGCCATCTGGATGATAAGTTGCGTCCTATACTTTGGCTTTGACAGTTCAATTTACCATTGTTTCTTTTTGAGATTACACCCTCCTTTGTGTGATAGTCAAAACACTGCTGTCTGAATGATTGCCCTGTGAAAGCCTCAGTATAAATCTCCCCATACAGAAGCCTCACTGAGCGATTAACTGTGTAGCTGATATGAGGTAGAAATGTACTGTCTGTCTTGCAGTCTGATGATGGATTTCTATACAGAAAGCTGCTCTGTTATTGACCATCCATATCACTATAAAGTCATCTGCTGGTGATGGAAAGTTACCTGAGATTCAACAAAATACATGCTATGTTGCCAAATAGTACTGAATGTACCTCCTAGATTCTCTCTCATGTCTGCTTCTTCTGAAGATTGCTTATGAAAAAAAGATTCCTGATAGTTTGGTATGGCGTGTAAATGGACGCGATGTACTGTAAAACAAGCGGTCATTGTTGGTTAGAGTGTAAGATGACTGTGAAAAATAACAAAAACATTGTCACCTGGATGTTTCCGGTCGTTCTCTGTCCTTGTTTTAAATCTGGAAATAGTATATCAGTAATATATCATATAGCCATGTTAAGAGCTGGGCTCTCTGATTGGCAATGTTAGTCTGTCATTCAGCCAGTCCAGTTCTTTGGTCCAGACTGAAATAGCAACCATGGATTGCCATGAAATTTTGTATAGACATGGATGGTCCCCAGAGGACAAACTCCTCTGTCTTTGGTGATCCCCTGGCTTTTCCTGTAATGTCACCATGAGATTGACACTTGACACTAGCTTTAAGTGAAATGTCTCAATACTTATTGGATGGATTACCATTAGATCCATCTCCCCCATCAAGTCATAGATAAAATGTAATTATGCCTCGTGCTTTGGTTGATGGCCAAATACCTGCAAAACTAATGGCATTTCCATCTGCCTCAGCTGCACTTCAGGTTTAATTAGTAGGTGTTAGTATGCTAACACACTTAAAAAGATAAAGCAGTGAACATGAACATTATATACCAATCAGCCACACTGTCATTGTAAGCTTGCTTCCTGTTCAGAGGTGCAAAATGTGGAAGGACACAGAAATTCATACAAATAGCTGTTTCACCGGATTCATCACTGGGGCAGGAAACTGTGTCATTCCATGAAATGTGTGGGAAAAGCAGGTGTAAATTCTATGGTGAGAATTGTGAGAATATAGTTAAGTTGAAACGGTGAGTGAAAGAGAAAGGCAGCAAGAAGGAGAGAGGGAGAGTGAAAAACAATTTGAAGGAGCCACTATAAGTCTTTATTCAGCAAAACAACACAAGAGCAGGAGCAACAACTTATGTTACACAACTTTTCATTTCTGGTTCTGGCATTTGCTTCTGTTTGTTTTTACTGACTTGTAATGGCTCATAGCAGCTGTAAAGATGATTGAAGTGACCAGTAATACTTTTATTTTCTAACTGTTTCTAATTACTTCCAAGGGGCTTAAAAGTTTTACCATAAATCTCCCACACTTGAACACTCCCACATACTCACTGATCTTTTTGTTGAGCTGACAACGTCAGGCTGTTTAACTAATATGCCCTCACATAATCCTCCTCTTTAAGAGTGAATACGTGGCTGCAGTTCCAAATATATCTTCTCCTCAAGCAATAACACTACCTCGCTTTCTAGACATGTGCAACACATGTCAGAACAATCCAGTATCAGATCTTAGTGGCATTTATAAATAAATCAGAGGAAATGATTATGGGTTATTTTTTAACTGTAATCTTAGTTAATACCCAATTAAATAAAATAAATAAATAAATAAATGCAGTTTCACAAAATTTTGCATCCCTGATGGATTGGTATTTTGCATCAGGCTTAGTAAATATCCCAATTATACACCACACTTTTCATGATTGCCCTTATTACACTTTTTATTGATTTTGGCTGAGGCAGATACGTGGGCTGACATTTCTCTATCCAGTGAGAACAATCCATGTTGGTCACGTCTGCACTAGTGAACTACACCAGTGAACAGGGAGCAGTGAACACCTCGGGATCACGGCATTAAAGTGAAGAAAAGCTCAAACTTATGCAAATATCCTCTGACACAGTGTGAGTGACAGCTAACTGAGAGCTAATCATATAGATTCAAATAATTTTGAGCTTGTAAAGTAACTTTCACAAATGATTACCAAATAATAATATGAATGTACACACACTGAATTTGAAGGTTTTTTTGGGGGCTTTTTTCGCCTTTATTCATAGGACAGTGAGAGAGACAGGAAACAGGGAGAGAGTGGGGGAATGGCATGCCGTAAAGGTCCGGCCGGATCGGGAGTCGAACCGGGGTCCGCCTGCTCAGACCACTAGGGCCCCACACGCTGAAATTTTAAACACAATGTTTACCATTATTTTATGCAGCATCATTAAACATAATTAAATCCACCACCATCTTGAAAATATACTACACCGTTCAGGGGATGAAGGCAACAAAAACACCTGCCCTCATAATGGACTCTGCTTTGTGATTGGACTGTTGTGTGTGTGAGTTTTCTGCTTCACACCTGGACACAGATGTTCACTAAAGTACTTCTTTTTACACAGATCTCAGTCTCTCTATCTGTCTCTCTGTCTCTCTCGCTCACTCTTTTCTTTATTTTATTTACAAATACTAATTACACATGCACTATACAAACTCATTCCTCATGCAGGCTAATTTTACAGGCTTACAATGGTTGATTTGCTTATTTGTGAACATCACAGTTTTAACCTATAAAATAACAATCATCTTGAGTGAGAAGCTGAAATAGAAACGCAGATGTTTGAGTTACAGAGTTATTGTAACTCCACTCCATGAAGGAATTTTAAACTATTTTAACCTCAAACAAAGTGAACCTTTTAGTTTATGTTATTCTCCTTATGTTATCATGAATAACGTTTTGTTAACTCAGAAACCCTTGAGCCGTGTGATACTGTTTCAGCAGAGGAGCACTGTCAGCTATCTCTGACAGACAGGTTTTGTGGAAAGCACAGTTAACAGGAAAAAGCAACAGGTTTAAATTTTCCTTGGTTGCTAATACAATAAATACCCTTAATTTGCACTGAGTCTTGACTTGAACAGTGACTTGAACAGAAATATCTTATACTTTTGATCCTCATGGTTGTTTTTACTGTTGTGACTGTCCTAGTCTTTTGTGTGTTATGTTGCATTCATGTCTTTCTTTGTCCAACTGCAAATCAGTTTTCCCATTGAGACACAATAAAGATCTGAACTGAACTGAACTGGACTGTAATCAGACCTTTGACTACAGTAATGGCTGAAATATACTCTGCAAAAATACTCCTGACAGTAAAATTCAAAAAAAACATGCACACATTTTATCATCATTAGGAAGCTCACTGGGAAGAATGGCCTCTCTCACATTACTTTTTATATTATATTATTGGATTAACATTACAAGTACATTAATACATAAGCAGCACTTCAATCTCACAGCTTAATGAGGTCATTTTAACTGTGTAATGTATAGCCAAACATCATATTAGGACAAATGATCATGTTAAAACTGAATCTGCAAAGTCACAGCTGTCAAAAATAATGTAGTCAAATAAATACAATATTAAACTCTGTAAATATTTAAATGTAGTGTAGGAGAAGTATAAAGTAGAATTAAAACCAAAGACACCAAAATGCAAGTGCTGCATAACTGCATTTTATCACATTACTAAAGTAAATTTACTGTGTTCCATCTCATTTACTTTGTTTCACTGAGTGCTGGTTGGTCTCTGAGTCTCAGGGTGTATAATGAAGGTGCCATGTAAAGTTTGCTGTGAGCACTGGATTTAATGGGTATTTGGTGAAGTGACAGAACACATACTCACACACAACACGGAGAAGACTATCAGGGTCCAGTTTTGAGTAGAGCTGTCAATCTGGTCACCATCAAATGAAAATGACATCAGGTCTGAGATATCACCTGGAGAAATGTGTCTGAGGTGCCTGTCGTAATGTAACCCCTTACTTTAAGATAGTGTTAGTTATCAAAGTAGGAAACATGGGTTAATCTCAAATCTGTCTGTTAAAGTAGACCTGTAACATCCACCCCAAATAACACACACAACATCCGACTGGTGACTGTAAGGAAAGTCTATTGTAAACAACAACAACTTACCTCAGGTCATCATATGTCAGAATGCAAAAGTCATTAGAAATATGGTGAAGTGAAGGAAAATAATGCCCGCTTGTACTAAGCTAGCAAATTTCTCTCTCCACCCTTGTCAGATAATGTTAAACAACAGTAATAGCAATTATATTCCAATAATAATAATTTTAAAAAGACATGGATTCACAGAAACCTTTCATGAATTAGAAAAAAAAAAAAAAACTTCTGAGATCTTGGGGAAAACGTTAAAACATAAAAATAATAGTGATAATAATAATATGGGAAAAAACGAAAAGATGAGTGCACTCAGAAAGTCTTACCATCCGCTTTTACAAGTGATGTCCCTCATGAAGGTCCAACGTGCTTACTATGGTATTGGTAGAGTAGAGGTGTAGATGGAGGTGAGACAGCAACCAGGATGGAGATGTAGATGAATGACAGCAGGTAACAGTAGATGGACGAGGACTGCGGTTCCAACTGAAGAGCTCCATAAAAAGTCTACACAAATGTGCAGAATAATTACTCATTAGTGTCTACAATGAATGTCCAGTTAGACATACTTCAATAGTTACTGCTCCATAGTGTCATTTTTAACTCAACATTAACTCAGAACCATAGACTGTACTGTCTATGCTCAGAACATGCTGAGCTGCATAAAAATTTGTGCTAGCCTAACACACGTGCTATATCCTGTTAGCGAGCACTAGTGGTTATCAGACATCTCAAACACAGTAAATTACCAAATTAACACCCTTACAGACTTCAGAGTAATTAAACACAGTTAACACATGAGCAATTTTACCTTCTTCAAAATCATCCTGACTGGTTTTGGTAAGAGTTTAAGGCTCATTCATTTTTAAGTTTCAGTTGCGCTCAACACTTCAACCCAAGTCACAGCTCCTCAACTATGTCTTGCACTAAATGTTCAATTTCTTTGTCAAATTCCTTTCTTGTGTCTTAGTTTTTGTTTAGCTCACTCAAATTTTTCCTCTGTGTCCACACAAACTGTACTGCAGTTGAGGACAAAAACACAGATAGTATCACAGTAAGTCCTAGCACATTTTGGGCACCAAAGCAGAGCACTGCAAACTATCCATCTTACTTAAAGGGACAGTAACACAACAACAGTCTGAGGTTTAACTTTGGCTACAGTTGAATAGTCAAAATAATTTCCTTTCTAAGCCACTTTTCCGTGACCTCGATGGACAACATCATGAGGTGAAGGAAAGGCACAAAGGAGAATTGATAAGGTATTAGAAAAAGAGAACCGCCTTATTTAGAGAACCCTAGGTGTTTTTTTTTTTCAAACAACTGTATTTATAACACAAGGAAGACATACAGTGACAAACTCAGTGCTGTATGCTACAATTCAAGAAGGTTTCCTGTCCAACACTAATAATATAATATAATACTAATACTAATAATATAATAACATGAAAGAAATATACAAGTTGCAGAAGTTGAGCCATTAAAATAACGATAAAAAAAGGAATTGTGCGACAGGTCCAGAGTAAATTATGTTCAGATTAAAAGCAGTTTTTTAGCGAAGGGGAGGATTTTCAGAAGTTTTGGATTGTGTCACAAAACATAAAACAGGAGCTCTGTTGTGTCTACAAGTTCGTGGATTTGCCGTGGTGTAATTGCAATGGTATGTTGCTTTAAACGCTACTGTTGCAAGGAATTGTGAGATGGCATCCTCTCCTTTCCTTTCGCAAAGGAAGGTCCAGTGTATCATGTGATAAAGGAGGTAAGATAGAAAGCAGTGAAGCTCCTTTCCTTAACATTTAGAGAATTCGATCAGCTCTTATCGTGGCTACTGCTGAGATACTTACGGGTCATTTCACTCATTTAGGAACCTTCCTAAGCAAAAAGGACTATTCGACCACAGCCCCAATATTTTGGAGGTGAAGTTTCTCTGCAGCCAGCCTAAAATATCCAGGTTACACCAACACACAGTGCAGGAACAGAGAATTCTCTCTACATTTAAAGCTTTTATAAATATCTGTATTATTGTTTTCAATGGAAAAATGTTGTTAAATTTAGTTAGTATCCCAAGTGTAATAATTAGGTCTGATTTAGTAAATGTCTGTAAAGGGAAAACAGGACAATTCAACCAAAATGACCAAATCAGTATTCATGCTATTCAATAACCATGAACAACGGGAGGAAAAATGTTGAACATTCCTGCTAAAAAAAGACAGCATCTCTTCACCTATACTGAAGATATTGTTTTTGTACAGGAGACCATGCAAATTAAGATTTAACACGATCCACAAAAACTTCACACAGGCAAGGCAGACAAAGAATGCAGAGGGTTTTCTATTCTAGTATCTCCCATCGCTCCAATTATAAAGGGACTGTAGGGCACAGGGTGCAGCCATGCTGGATTATATTTACAGCTGAAGCAGGTCGTGTGTGTAAGCAGGGATGAAGAGGCTATTTGCCAACACAGACTTCTTTTACAGGGCTTGTTTTTATTGTATTTGCATAAATTTGCTGGTAGTGTCCAGACTTTTGTCTGAGATTTGTCAAAGATTTTATAATGTCCTTTGGCAGAGTGACCATATGTGCAGGTTACTTGTTCGACCCAACACATAATTAAATTAAACTGCTGCTAAGTTTATGACTTAAAGTTCACAAATTTTACTATAACACTTATAGTAGGTATATCTGTACCTTTTATGTGTGTGTAATGGTCTTAACAAAGAAAAAAAGATCACAAAAGCGCTGATATGATTTCCAACTGTTTCTCTGAAAGGCCTTTTTCTCTTTTTCAGCCTCACAGTTAAATGCTAGGTGGAAATAATCGTCTGCTATTCACCAGCACATGCTCTGATTGGCTTATCACAGATGAACTTACAGGAGTCAATAAGAGTCCATCAACCACATCAGGACAGACTGAAAGACTTCTCTTATGTTTCCCTGCCTGAACTCTTAGAAACAGTATCTCAAATGAGAGTGTCTTCCTGCCCTCCAGATATAATGCCATTGAGGGCTTTATTCAGAGTTATGGAACCTATGGGGCAATCTGCGTTCAGTTTTTAACAGTTCATTGTTGTCTGGTTGGGTTTCTGATTACTTTGAAATCACTGGTGATAATTCTTCAAGTTTTGTGTCTATTGTTGTTTATTTCTGCTGTGGAAAATAATTTCTCTTTTTAAAAGTCTGGCTTTTGTAAAAACCACAGCACAGGGGGGACTCTACTGAAGGTTACCAACAATCTCCTAATGGCTTCTAATGGAGGCATGTGCTCTACTCTTGTACAGCTGGGCCTGAGCGTAGCATTATGACATGATAAACCACAATATTTTAATAGACAGACCGAGACGCAAGATATGCCTCAGGGGTCATTCCTAGGTCCACTTTTATTTTCCCTGTACATGCTACCCCTGGGACTCATCATTGTAGTCAAGGTGTTTCTTTTCATTGTTACGCTGATGACACTGAGGTGTATCTCCTTGTCCAACCCAGTGACCCTGGCATGCTGAATTCCCTGCAGGACTGCCTACATGATGTCAACAGGTAGATGTAACAAAAAAAAAAAAAAAAACTTCACCACCCTAACACCCATAAAGCAGAGATCCTTCTCATTGGTTCCCAACACTTTACAAGACACATTCTGCCATCTACTGATTCTCTCCAGGAACTGCTCAAACCTTTTGCAAGAAATCTTGCTGCTGTATTTGATTGTAGAGTTTTGAGCATACCACAAAGCTGGTCCAATCGTTTTTACCATTTTAGAAATGTGTCAGCACAGGGACCACTTTTATTACAACATCTTTTCTACTGTCCAGACTGTAGATCTCTGCTGCCAGGCTTACAATTACTTTAAAAGCTCTCCCTGTTATATTTATGACCTTTTATTACCACATGATCCAGTATGTTGTTTGAGATCTACAGGCAGAGGTCTTATTATCTGTTTCAGAAACCTGGCTGAAACTACCTGATGAAATGACATCTTATAAAGCCCTTCTTAAAGGGTTTTCACTTACTTGTTGATTTGTCTTTTTATTCAGTTTTATTTCCATTTTTTAACATATTTTTTAACTTGAACTGAATTGGTTTCAACTTTTATTTGTTTATCTTATGATATTGGTTTATTTTTGCTGCCCTTTTGTAGCATGCTGTAACTTGATTTAGTTTTTAGTTTGCCACTTTAGGAATGTGTGATGTTAAATTCTCAGTAAACTGTGGAATAATGCAAGCATCAAATGTTGTTCGGTCACCAAATAGGAAAGTAAAACCCCAGGTGGATCATCAGTAGACAATAAGGTTGATATTAGATGAACTGATATTAGACATGAATTGTGCTGAATGACTGTTCTTGCCTCATGCAATGCCTACAAATTGCAACTAGCAACAGAAAAAATCCTAGTTAAGTTTAATGAAGAAGCTCTGTGATGGGCAGGGTAATGCCTCCACAACCTTACTCTCTGCCTTACTCCTTGAACTGGATGTAAATTGTGAGGTGCAGAATTATGTATTACCATTAATATGGACATAATTCCAGTAGATACTGGGCTGGATGAATGGGGACTGTGATGAACATTTTGATACTGGCTGAATACCACACATTTATGATTGAAGGCATTAGTAGAGTATTGCTTTGACAGAACTCGTGTCTCACTTAAAAACCAAAACAGAGCCACCGGCAACAGCACAGAGAAACTATCTTGCTGTTGTTGTTGTTTTTCCTCTGGATTGGTGTGCATTAGTTGAGCTTGTACGCTCTTCATCATTCCTAGACTTTATGGAGACTTCCATAGCTGAAATGGCTGCTAGCTTTCTCCAATCACTGGGGTGACTCATGTCTAAATTTTCTACTTGAATCACTCTGTAGACTCCCCACAAATTTAATTAGATTTTTGTGTATTTCTATTGTACCAATATACCACTGTAAAATAAAAATAAATAAAACCATCTCAAAGCTGCTATGATGAAACTAAAGTAGTTTCATCATAGCAGGTTGATTCAGAACTGACCGGCCAAAATCACATTCTCACCTGGGGTCCCTGCTTTTGAGTCTCCATAGCAACAAACATTGCTGCATCTAATGATCTTTCACTACACAACACTCTGGTCACCTGGTATGCTATGCATGTGTGTGTGTGTGTGTGTGTGTGTGTGTGTGTGTGCGCGTGCATGCGTGTATGAGTGCGAATATACATCTATGCATATATGTGTAAGGTGTTGTTTATGTGTGCTGGATGTGAGTGATGATGGCTGGCTGAGGAATTATGGCTGTTGCCTTTGACAGGCTTGGCAGACTGAAGAGTAATTGTGTCAGTCCTTCAGCATCTTTCAGCAGGGCATCAGGTGAGGACAGGAGGCTTTAATAGAAAGGATGAGATGAGAACTGAGTCCAACAGCTGAGGCCTCTGCCTCAAATGCTCACGCAATCCAGACTGATAGGTGGCGATGGCTGTCATAGAGTCAGAAGGAGTAGAATGGAAATGCCTTGATTAGCCTGGCTGTGTGCCAGCAAAAATGCATGTTCTGCTTAGTCCTTTCATATCAGAGTTGTCTAAACCTCTCTCTTAATGTTGATTTGTGAAGATGTTCTCATGCAAGCACTTGCTTGATAGACATATGGCTGCCTGTGCAGTTACTGTCTATGCAGTCTGAGCAGGATTCTACTCAGCCGTCAGGAGGCAGAAGCTATCAATGAATTACAATGAGAACACTGTCATTCTCTTACCAGAGTGTCAGGAAACATGAAGGTGTGTGAGAGGTTCAGCAGTGCTTAGAGGAATTAAGGATTGTAATTTGACACCTGCATAAGGCGAGTAATAGCTTGCCCCTCCGCAACAGGCAGGTGTAAAACAACCACAAGAGTCAAGCATAGTGAAGTTACAAAGTTGTGATTCTAAGAAAGCTAAATCAAAACAGTAAATCTATAACCTGTTTGGTACAGTTCAAACTCTGGTGTCATCACTTGTTTGGTTTGATTTATTTGGTCCAGTCTACTTCTAACTGCAGGACTGCATGAGAGTAGATGTATGATTTTAGCATGAATTTTAAAACTGAAGAAAGAGATCTGTAAACCTCCCTTTAGTCCTTGTTCTACTTGGCCATCATTATTTATGATACATGAGGTCCTGTTTCAGTCCTTTACTAATAATGCATTTTTTCACATAATCTATGTACGTATATATAATACAGCATGGCCTGGTCAACATGAACACAAATCAGAACAGGTGTTTCTTAAACCTGTTTATCAAGGTCTTCTCTTTACTGCTGCTGGTATAGATAATGGATGAATAAATAGACCCATTGCCATATTATGTCCAGAACTATATTATACAGTTGTAGTAATATACACTTATACACCATACATTAAGCACTGCATATTAAAATCTGAGCTTACTTTTTTCAGTGTTAAAAGTCTGCATAGGACTCCAGTCAATGTATGTGTTTGGGCCAATATTAAACTTTGGCCTACAAGTGTGCCTTCAAACAATAAACATGTTTACCATTTATTCTCCCTAAGAATTTTGCTTAAATAGAATCCAAAGAAACAGACAGCTGACAGTTGTCAGCTTCATCAAAGGTCCCCTTAAACACCTCCTAAACTTTCCTAATCCATACACTGTATTTAACAGAAATACAGTGCAGTACAGCTAGAATTAGAAAACAAGACACTGCAGGCTGTCCTACAGTTTGAAAGGACTGGACCGACCATCCTCCAGCTAGTGAAGTCTTAGTGATAATTCTTAAAATCCAAAGACTGATCTTTACATTTGTATATTCTCTGTGTAAACTCTGTGTCAGTACTGTATATGCAGTGGTCACTTGTTCTAAGTGCTTCAGTTGTGGCTGCATGATGTGTAAAACGTCTCCTTTATGAAATACAACATGCACAAAGATCAAATCCTAACTTAGGAAGTAACATGGTGTGATGGCTGCTATATGTGCTCTTCTGACTCCCATAACGCTGGTGATGTGAATGATGAGTTTCAGGATGGTTAGCTGACATACCCACTGAATAGACTGCATTTGCAAGAGGGACAGACTGAAAAAAGACTGAGCACTGTTTGTGTTAGTATGAGATGTGAGGCTGTGGAAGTCGAATGAGCAGTGTGTGGATTCCACTTTTTTCAGTCTGTTGCCACAGGGTAGTTAACACTTGTTAGCTGTCTGCAGATATCTGACTGATGTAGGGGAATGACATGCAGTAAAAGTCTGGCTGGATTGGATGTTGAACCAGGGATCAGCTGGTCAGGGCACGGAGGCCCATGTGGAGCAAACAAGGGAAAAAGAGGAGAGTGTGAGGATAGGCCATGACACATTTACCAATACTACAAAAGGCCAGTGTCTTGCTTTAACAGGTTGGTCCCAGCCAGAGGAATATTAATTCATGAAATTAGCAAAATATCTCTATAATATATCAAATAGTTACATTCAATCATGAAATATAATAAAATGAAAATTCACTCTGGTTGTCTGACTAATATGAGCTTCCAAGGAAAAGTATTTTTGCACAATACTTTTGGCAAATTTTTCTTTGGCAAGTTGACATTTTGACAGAAGGCAGAATGTCCATTTTGGTATTTATTTCCAATTTCATTTGAGGGGAAACAAGATTTGGATAGTAAGAAATGAAATCACCAAAGATCATTTAATTTTTACCAAAACGGCACCTCAAGAAAGCCTTGTAAAGATAGTGTCAGCCAAAAATAACTGTGCCTCTCAGGGAGACCAAAACAGGCTGTTCTAAGTTGGATATCCTTTCTTTATGTGTTATACATTGTTTACTGTAATTGATTACACTCTATTTCCTTTGCTATATCCTATTGGTTCTGTCTGAAAAAAACTGATTTCCTCCCCAGGAATCAATAAAGTCTAATCTCATATCCCCATGTTCAGTTTGTGCCTTCACAGTAAAACTCT
>NW_026117468.1:0-27500 GCF_001640805.2 Lates calcarifer
CTTCAAATAGAGCCACTCATGATTTCTGTAAGCTAAGTACATCAATTTATTACCAACATTACCCTAACTCAGGCACAGACTTGAATTTGAAAGCAGTAAATGAACTGAGAGTTTGTGTGTGTGTGAGACATTGCACACAATGTTCAATGTTGAAAATGACTGGCCTGTGGTCTTAGTATTGTAGGAGTGAATTTCTGTCATTATTCATGTTGCGTGACATTTACAATAAATCTGGCTGAGCAGAGGTCTGTGTGTGTGTGAAAGGAAGGGATGGGGGATGTTCATGTGTGTCCATGTGTATGATGTGGCTCTTGGTCTCTGACTGGTTGGCCATCCCTGACCTACACAGACACTCCCAAAACTCATGAAATTGCTAGAGGTTTTATTTCTGGATATAAAATTATTATCAACAAAACTCAAGTATTAACATTTAACTATGATCCTTCATTTTCAATTAAGACCATATACAATTGGAAATGGGATGTTTAGTCCATTAAATATTTGTGTGTCTTACTACCTAGGGACTTCTCAAGATTTTATGACATCAATTATGGCCCACTGATAAAGTCTAACATACATAAATGGAATGTCATTCCCTTTTTAAGTTTAAGCTCATGGATAGAGTCAATCAGGATGAATATTCTACCACGGGTGCAGTACCCTTTTCAGTGCCTGCCAGTCCAAAATACCATCTAAACAGTTCTTAGAATGGGACAGATTAATAGCGAGGTATTTGTGGCAAGGGAAAAGGGACAGAATTAAATTTAAGACACTACAAGAAGAGAACAGGGTGGAATGGGCCTTCCCTGCTTACAGAAAAACTACCATGCAGCCCAACTGAGACCTTTTATCTGTCTATGTTCACCGACATACACTGCAGCATGGAAGGATATAGAAGGCACGACAATAAAGTGAATCCCAAAAACAGCTTTACTAAGTGACAACAAACTACAAGGAGAACAGGAGATCCCAGCAGACTATAGCAGGCAGTTTTCTGAAGTCCTGGCAGGAAATAGTCATAATTTGTAGATCAAGAGATGCATCTAAAATTATGAGGTGGTGTGCCTATGATTCAGACTTTGGACCAAACAGAATTGATGGCAGATTTAAGATATGGATCACAAAATGTTTAACAACTTATTATTCTTTTGTCCACAAAGGGGCATTTAAGAGTTTTGAAACCCTACAGAAAGATCACGGACTGGGAAGAGATTATTTCTTTAGGTACCTGCAAGTGATTAATTGTTTGTGTTTATTTTAACAAAATCTCAAAGAGGTGTTAGGAAAAGGTGAGTTCAATTCACTTCAATTCAATTTTATTTATATAGCGCCATATCATAACAAAAGTCATCTCAAGGCACTTTACAGAGAGAGACCCAACAAATCCCACCATGAGCAAGCACTAGGCGACAGTGGCAAGGAAAAACTTCCTTTTAAGAGGCAGAAATCTCGAGCAGAATCAGACTCAGGGTGGGCGGCGAGAGAAGAACATAGCATAACACAGGTTCCAATAAAATGTAAGGTGATGCCAGTAATACAGCAGTAGTAATCATAGTAGTGATAATTAAAGTATTAACATAGCAATACAACTAATAGCAGTATAAGTAATTTCTAATTCTAGCAGCAGGTGTTGAGTGGAGTTATAGGAGCAGCAGGAGACTTGTCATCACAGATCAGACTCTACAGCTCCAGAGGCAGAAATACCTGCAGAAAGACACAGAAGAGGAGAGAGAGACAGAAGAGCACAAAACTACAGGAAAGGGGAGATATTGAGTTTAGTAACATGTATTTATGGGATATGAATCCATACAGTGGAGAGAGAGAGAGAGAGAGAGAGAGAGAGAGAGTCAGGGTTCCTGGGGGTATTTTTATCATTAACTAAGCCCAGATCTTGTAACAGAATTATCTCCAAATTATATAATGCCATACAATTATCTAAACAAAAGGATACAGAATACATAAAGAAGAAATGGGAATAGGAAGTAAGGGTAATGATCACACAGGAGAGCTGGGAGAAAATATGCCAGCTACAATGGTTCTCAACCGGGTCAATCACATGGCGGGAGTTTTGTAAGATTTTTTATCACACCCATTCAGACATGACACCAAGGCAGCGGAAACGCTTGTTGGAGACTTTGTGGGTCTAATGGAGCTAACCACTTCCATATTTTTTGGGACTTCCAAGCAATAAGACCATATTGGGAAGAGATTCACAAACATATAAAAATGTATTTAATGTAAACATTCCATTTAAATGTGAAACTTTGTACTTGAGCGATCTATTGTCTGAAACATGGAACATCAAAGACAAAAAACTGTTGGCTATACTATTTGCAGCCAGTAAGGAAGCTGTCACAAGGAAATGGTTAAAAGTAGAATCACCCACCATTAATGAATGGATTGAAATTGTGTATGAAATTTATGTCATGGAGAAGATATCCTTTTTCCTCAAAGTTGAAAAAGAAAAATTTTATTAAGATCTGGACCAAATGGACTAAGTATGTAAAACCAATTAGATCCGATTTCAATTGACTGCATTTACGTTTTGTGTGAACCTGCCCCCTTTTTTGTTGTTCTTTGGTTGTCTGAGATGGTGCACTCCCGTTTTGTTTCATTTTGTTATTTTTAAAAAAAGTAGTTTTTTTTATTTAAATTTAAAAAAAAAATTGGCATGTAGATGTGTTCAGGGTAAGACTCTTTCCAAATAAGTGCAATTTGTGGCATATTGGATAATGTATATGTGAGGTACAACAACTTTCTGTTTCATGGCAATGCTTCAAAATTCGCCATGCTGCCATGGCAAGGGTGTTTAATGAAGACTCACAATCTTCACAGTAAAACATAAATATAGTCTTAATCCTTGTCTGACCACATTTGAGGTGAATCTGATCAACCCACTCAGAGAAGAGTATGAAACATGTCATGTCATGCTGCTTCCAAAAGGTGGCGCTATGAGTGGCTGAATTTTAGCATGTTGATGTGTTCAGGCTGGGCCTCTTGTCAAACGTGAAGTTTGAGGCAGATTGGACAATTTATATTTGAGTTAAAACAGCTTCCTCTTTCATGGCAAAGCATCCAAATTCCCCCACTGGCACACTGTTCAACAAAGCCCAAAAAGCTTCACAAAAGCTCCTAAAGCCTTCAAAAATGTGATTTGTTTGGCATAATAATAATAATAAGTAATAATAATCTACAAAAACAATAGGCACCTTGTAAGTTGCAACTTCCTTGCACATTGCTCGGGTCCTAATAATGACAATTATAATAGTAATAATAGTAGTAGCAATAAAATTAGAAGTAAGACTGATGATTTTAAATATAACAACAGGTAAGTTCAAGTCAGAGTTGCCTTATTTAGGTGTATGAGCCTTCTTTGTCCACTTTTGTCCTTGGCAAAATCTTTATATTTACCTGTGTTACAAAATGAGGACTTCAGTTTTTAAAATGTTTTTTTGAAGTTAAACCCAATTCACAATCCTTTCAACATCATCATCATCTCTGAAAATGTTATGTTCAAAAGCACCATTAGATAGCACTAGAGAGCTAAGTATAGTTTATACTGAATTCTGGGCTGGGCTGCCCTTTGTTGACTGCTTCTCTTGTGTCCCTAAGCATTCTAGATAAATCCCTCTTATTATGCACATATTTTTTACTATACTTTTTACTACTACTTTACCATTTAACATGAAAGTGAAACTGTCTGATTGTCTTCAGATTTGTTAATCAACCACTCATAAATCAGCAAAAGGAGTCAGAATAAAAATGCTTATTATGCAGATGAGAATTAATGGGTGTTTAGACTCTTGTTTTAGTCAACTGGTCTGCAGGGACTGCAGGGACAGCAAATTTACTGTCTCTAAGACTGAACGTAGGTTATGAAAAAACTCCGCTACTGAAAAACAGAGATCCCGCTACTTTCACAAATGAACTAACATCAAATCTCCATGTAACAGCTGAGAGACAGAGAAACCTAATATGTTAATTATTGCAAAATTGGCATATGTGCTTTTTAACAGTAAATAATTGAGACAATCTGATTATAAGAAATAAGAAATATGGAAAGAGCATATAACATGTTGAAACATGTCTGAGGTGGAAAGTTCCTGACAGCCAGTAGGTCTAAAAGGAAGCAGGAGTCATCTAGGCATAACAGTATGAAGTGTTAGAGAATATTAGTAGTGACTTGAACGTGACTATAGAACATGTGGAAATTGTGATGATGATTGTGGAATTAAGTAAGTCCTTGCGCCTTTTAATGAATGAGAAATTAAATATTATATGATGGATAAAAAAGAATCTGTACTTAAATGAGGTGGTTGGACACTATTAAAAATGCTGTTGATGTAGGAATGATGCAGATAGAGGAAGAGAGCAGTGCATTGTGTAAAGATGAGGATCTCAAAGCAGTCTAGGTTCCTCATTTGTCTTTATCACTGGAGATCCCTCCTTTGGCATCCACTCGGGAGATGGAGTCTGCAAGCCCTTTAAAACATCTTGAAACTACAGAAACTTTACTGTTGAAATAACAGGTCAGAGGAGCAGCTAACACTTGACTGTGCCCACCAGCAGTGGATTATATTCTAAACTTTGAAGCTCTTTGGCTCAGGTGACCATGATGGAACTGGGATTTTAAGGGATGTTTGGGATCTTGGATGGGTTTGAGCGTTTTCCATATTACCTGAGTTTTGGTTAGGAAGATGAAAGAGGGTCCATCTCTCCCCAAAAAGATTCAGTTGTAAGCCAACAAAGTAAGCCAGCCTTAGCTCTTCATGATAGAGCTGCATAAATGTACAAAATAATCATTCGAAAATCCAATTTACACTCGTTGAATGGGGCACCACCGTCCAGTTTGGGATATTAATTTTGAAATAAATATTCTGCATTAATATCCACACTGTACATTTTTAATCTGATGTCTAAGATCATGATTACCCGATCGAGGGATCCAGCTCATCATTGCAAAGAAACACACAAAGCTGCTGGGTCTACAGGTGTTTTTACAATTTTTTTATTACTAAAGTGAATATAGATATAGAGTGAAAACGTGAAATAAAAATGAAATTGAAATGTAAGAATGATCAAACTAGCATGGAGAACTAACAGCAGGTAAAATGAGCAAGTGATCTGGTGGAGGCAAATCATTTAGTCTGTAACTATAATCTATTTGTACTGAATTTTTGAGATGTCTATTGATAGCAAAAATTAAAGTTTACTTATTTTATCATCAACCCTTGTCACGAGCAGAATGTTAATACTGGCCTACTTTGAGTTGTGGCAGCTGCAGACTTGGCTGGAATCCAAGCGGCTGATGTTGTGGTGGTAACCATGGAAACGTAGGATCCAGGTGGATTAATATGGTGACGGATTCTGCCAGTGGCTCAGCGGTTCAGTTTTAGTTGAGTTTACTCATAGACTTTCTGTCTTGGCAAACTTAGTTTCTTGCAGGCTTTCTTTGCAGGTAGTTGCGTAATCTACGGGCCTCTCTTGTGGGTTGAGGAAAAATAAACTCTTACGTTGCCTACTTAACGTTTTCTGGATAACTTTAGAGGAGGTTGATGTCAGCCAAATGACTCAAAACTGTAAAAAATCTTCAGGATAAAATTGCAGGATTATCAAAAATAACTTCTAAGTATTCAGATACTTTTGTTCCTTTGGCTTAATTTGACATTGGTTGGCTTAAAGAAATAGAGAAAGTCACTTGCGCGTATAGATAAAAGAAAAAGTTACTTGCAGAGCATGTGGTGGAAAGAGAACAAAGGAACATAGAAAATTAAAGTGCACAGCGAGTGGCTGTGTAGCTTTGAGTTTTTATTCCCTTGAGGATAGTATCAGCTTTATAGGTGGAGTGAGGTGGTCTCAGCCAATCTGGATTTGTTGTCCTCACTTTCTCTGTCTCAGAACAAAATATGATCTCTTAATAACCTCTAAATTATTAATCTGGAATACTTGCACATATCACTTGCCTTCGACCATGATCAATTAAGACATTGTACAAGACGAGATATAACTTGGTGGTGCTAATGCTTAAAGAAAGACAATGCATTAATACAAACATGAATCAAAACATATTACTTACAAATCTTAAGAAAATTAAGCTGATTAACTGCAGAAGAATAAATTTTGTTCATCATTAGTAATAAATGATTGGCATTACAAGACATTAAGAATAATCATTTGATTCCAATACCTGAAAAACATTATGTCTAAACTCTTTAGTTAAACTTAAACATGCTCAATAGATGGCAATATGGTTCCATGGCAGATGTTTTAATTAATTCCTCACATTATTATCTTAGCAACATCGTAGAAAATCCTAATTTCCACAAAATCACTTATAAGCATTTGATCAATAAAATGGTGCTTTACAAAATGTTCAAACAATTACTTCATATAGTTTCAAACATTAAAAGATTGCATGTGTATTTATTAATATGTTCCTGATGAACTGGGGTACATTAGAATGGTCTCTTCTGAATGGGCCATTTGACCTTTGACCCTGACTTGAGTTCTGTATCTGCTTTTTATCACAGAATGTTGGGAAGGCAGAAGTAAGGATGGGGGTTCAGGTCTTAATTCTCAGTGACGGTACTTTTACCTTGGTGCAGTTCTGGGAATACATTCATGTTTTTTTCTATGAATTGTGTGACCTCTTATCATAGGTGCCAGGCTGATGTCAGGCCGATGTCACTACAATAGATTGATAGTGATTTTTATAAAATGATCTCCTTATGATTGGAACTTGATTGAAACTTGCTTGCAGTTGAGGAAGAAAATACACTCCTTGGTTAGTAAGGACGTGATAATTAAATAATGTCTGAAATCACTACTGGCAACACTATGGTTAAAACCAAGATCCTTTACAGATCCTGCTGTTCATCACACCTTCCAGTGTTAATTCTGTCACACCTTGCAACGACAAGTTGACCAAGTTAACTTCTGGTTCTTTGGTGACAATAAAAAAAAATCAGACTTACTTCAGACAATAACTACAACAGATCCTTGGGACTTAGTCACAAAAGTAAATGGACTGTAAATGGCAAATGGACTGTACTTGTACTATATAGCACTTTTCTAGTCTTTTCAACCACTCAAAGTGCTTCACACTACAGATCACATTCACCCCATTCACACACACACACACACACACAGCTGCTGTTAATAGGTGTGGCTGGTGGTGGTTATCGGGCTCCGTACAGTCCTGAATATGTAAGTGATTGGTGCATTAGCAGCAGCAAGTAGACAAGCTGGTTTGTTATTGTCTTCAGCAGTGTGTGTGTGTGTGCATATGTAGTTGTAATTATAATCTATTTATTTAAACAGGGACAGTGCACAATAAAACATTATCCTTATATATAAATGAAGGAGAAATGCCTTGTACCAGGTTTCAGCTATTGCTAATTTCCACCTGTAGTCTGAGCAGGTAGATGGAACAATAAATTGGTGTGTGTGTGATTGTGTGTTGGGGGTGTAATGGAGGCAACAGCTGTGGGAAAGAAGCTGTTCTTCACTCTGTGTGTGTCCTGATGGTCCTGTATCTTTAGCCCAATGGAAGGGGGACAAAGAATTTGAGACCTAGGTGGTCACAAAGTCCTTAAAGATGCTGCTAGCCCTCTTATATAGGTGGCTCCAAAACAACAGTTGGGACTATTATCCACTATAGCTGAAGGCTTGGACCCTTTTAATGGAGAGTTGGTCTAGACCACCTGTGCAGAGGTATCCTGGTGATCTAACAGCTGGTAAAGAGGATAGAGATAATTCTAAGGACTGATAAAAGTGATCTATGAAAATTTGTTTAGTGGAACCTTCAGTCATGCTGGATAATGTTTTTGCAGCCAGTAGGAGATTGTAGCTGGCAGTGTTATGCAGCCATAAAAAGACAATAACTTGATCTGCAGGCAATGCGTTGAGACACGCCAAATCAGACCTGCAGGCCAATGGGTGCTATGCAAGTCTCAGGTTGACAGCAGCACATGGTCTGGAAGACGCATATTTTTCAACTTGGGGTAAAAGCAGCACCTAATAACCAAGATGCACCAAAATTTGTATGGCAAACCATGTGCCCAAGTTTTGTGTTAATCTCAAAGGAAAGAAACAACATCACTTCTTGTGTATAAGTACACAAGTATTTTGTTCATAACCTTTTTTATTTTTTGGAGTACCAAAACTTTTCTACTATGAGAGGACATAGGTGATACATGCAAAATTTTATGCAGATCACATTTACAGCCTCAGACTAGTTTGGAAAAATAAAATTTAAGCATATTTAAGTAATTTGCAAGTGTATTGCTTAGTCTGAGCCTCACCGGAGCATGGCAAACTTTTGAACCAAATTTTGTTTTAGTGGGAGTGATTGCCAAGATATGCAAGCCTTCCTGTTGTGACTGGAAGCTATAGGAAGTTGTTCCTCCGTAACATGCACATTTTTTGAATTATAAAAATTCTTTTGACAACTTTTGATCATAAGAATCTATATATACCATATTATGGTATGTATAGATTCATTTGTATATGACTCCAGTCAACAATAAAAAAGGGAGCATTTTTTTAACTATTTCATGTTGTGTCTTGCATATTATGCCAAGTTTAATGCAGATTGGGTGAACAGCCTAGAGGAGTAGTGTAAAAACTAGTTTAATAGAGAAGGAGAGATGCGCTTAGTGCGTGCATCATGGTAGGTTCCCTGGGTGTCTAGCAGCATAACTGGGGGTGGTTCAGGCAAGCCTTAGCCAGCCCTAAATATAAGCTTTATCAAAGAGGAAAGTTTTAAGCTTACTCTTAAAAGTGCAGAGGCTTCTGCCTCCCCCACCCAAACTGGAAGAAAGTTCCACCGTAGAGGAGCCTCATAGTTAAAGGCTCTGCTTCCCACTCTACTCATGTCATTGGTTTTAAACG
Organism: Lates calcarifer; assembly: GCF_001640805.2. NCBI lineage: Eukaryota > Metazoa > Chordata > Actinopteri > Centropomidae > Lates > Lates calcarifer. Next base: position 8,893 of record NW_026117468.1, read on the forward strand.
CATTCACTTCAAGTGAAGACCTCTTACAAAACTGTGGTTGTAGAGTGGTTGCACATCATTTGGAAGGTTGATGGTTTGAGCCCTGGCTCCTCCAGACCCAGGTATCCTTGGGCAAGATACCCAACTCCAAACTATTTGGTGTATGAATGTGTGTGTGTGTGTGTGTGTTAGAGAGTACTTAAATGTCTAGAATAAGTGCTGTATGAATGTGTGTGAATGGGTGAATGTGACCTGTAATGTGAGGCACTTTGAGTGGTTGATATGACTAGAAAGGCGCTATGTATAAGTAAAGTCCAGTTACCATTTACACCATGACACAAAGACGACAGGACCATGATCTGATCTCTCCTCCTTAAGCATGCTAACTATGACTGTGTCATCAGCAAATTTTATAATGTATCCATTCTCAAACGTGTTCTGACAGTTATTTGTGTTGAGGATATGAAGAAGGGGAGAGAGTACACATCCTTGGGGTGAACTGATGGATGGATCTGAACCGGATCCACCTCCAAACCAAAAGATCTGTATGACATACCTGTATCTGTGCTGAAGCTGGCATAACATCAGGCCAAGTGTGGGCCAGATCCCTACCAGATATTAGAACATTAAAGCTCTTTACGCTTTAATACTGATTCTGAATAACTTACTTGTGTGTGAAACTAACATTACTAGAATTAGAAAGCTTTTTAAAAAATTCAGCTCTCAAAAATGAGGGAAAAAGGCAATAAAAAGTTAGAAGTATTATTTAAAATAAGGTAAATTATCTGTTTTGCTTAGGGGATCACACAATACATATAATGATTGAAAACATTTTTATCACTAGAATCTCAGTTCATATTATGGGTCTAACCATAGACAGATTAAGGACAAATGCAGCTGCACAAAAATTACAGAGGAAACATAAGGTAAAGTATTCAATATATATAAAGTAAATGCATTTCTGTTCCATTAAAACTTTGTTAAAGATACAGTTTCTAAAGTCTGCCTGCACAGACAAACAGCACCACTGGAACTCAGGTACACCACAATTTAGTCCCAAAAAGGTTGAGCTATGTATGTTTCAAACACCACAAAGTGCTGACATTTCTGAGAACTTACTGCCAATTTCTCCATATCCGGCTTAACCTCCAGCCCCTGCCTCCAGCTCATGTGAAGCACTAAGGAGGAGCTTAGAATTGTTCCAGTGGGTGGCTGTGGCTGTGGCTGTGGCTCAGGAGGTAGAGCAGTTGCCCACCAATCAGAAGGTCGGTGGTTCGATTCTCGGCTCCTCCAGTCCGCATGCCGAAGTATCCTTGGGCAAGATACTGAACCCCAAATTGCCTCTGATGTGTGTGCATTGCATCGGTGTGTGAATGTGTATATAGAAAAGCACATGTATGTATGAATGTGTGTGAATGGGGTGAATGTGATCTGTAGCGTGAAGCGCTTTGTGTGGTCGAAAAGACTTCTGCACAAATGCATCTCTGCTGAACCAGACCAAATTCCAGCAACCCCCAAACAGCTTTGGCAGCTTTATAGTGAACATGACACTGACATGTAATTTAGCATGGCATAAAGCATACTCATTCACTCATTCACTATTCATAAGTAAGTTAACACACCAAGCTAATATCTCAATTATATCTCTCGTTCATTCATTCATTCATTATCTATACTGCTTATCTGTTAAAGGTCCCAGGGGGCTGGAACCTATTGCAGCTGACATTGGGCAAGAGGTGGGGTACACCCTGGACAGATTGCCAGTCCATTGCAGGGCCAACACATATAGACAAACATTCACACTCACATTCACATCTTAAGTAAGAAATTAAGTTTCGATTTATCATCCTCCCACCAACAGAGCAGGGTTGTTCCCTTTTTCCACTAAGCATAAATTAATTCTAATATAAGGATTAACACACCAATACATGACTGATCAGATCTACATTATATGATATACAACAGAAGAATTAACACACAACTTATCAGTTATAAAATACTCATTTCCCATGTTCCTCTTCTTGCTCTCCTCTTCCTCTTTCTGTCTATCTCTCTCTTTTTCTCTGGTCCAGACCTCTATATGAAAAACACCCTGAGAAAACCTCTGTTATAATTTTAACTTCTGTTATGTTTTGCCTCTACAGGAATGAAACTGATCTGACATCAACTGTCTTCCTTCCTCTCTCCCCCACTCTCCTCTGCCTCTCACCTTCTCTGTCTCCTTTTGTTTTCTGTCTTCCTTTCCTTGTTCTCTCTCTCCTCTCTCTCTCGTGTTTGTTCTTCTTGCGCCCCTCTCCTTCCTCCAGTTTTTTCTCACTGTCTTTGCCCCCACCCATCTCTGATGATACACTGGGTAATGAGTTATGAGACATAGTGCCAAACATAAACTTTTTCACAGTGTCAGGCATTGAATTCCAGAAAGACTGTATTGACAGAGAAGATCCTTTCTTATAATACGAGTGTCCTCCCTTTGAGATTGAATCTATTTTGTCAAACAGCTCTTTGACCTGATCCCTGTTTCCCATCTCTTTGTTGTTGAAAATGTGATACTGGCCGCTACATTTGATGAGCAGCTCTTGCAGGTTCTCGTCCTCTCTGACAAACTGATCCATGTCTGTGTCTTCCACTCTGTCTCCATAAGTGAACAACACCATGGTGTGTTTAGAGACGTCAGGACTCAGCATTTTCTGCACAGTCTCCAGCTCTTTCTGCTCCTGTTCAGTGAATCTTCCGAGCTGGATGGTGAGGAGGAAGACATGAGGACCTGGAGAGCTCAACTTCACTGCTTCCTCTAGCTGTGTTTTCACCTCCTCTTCAGACAGCTGAGAGCTGAAAAGTCCAGGGGTGTCGACCACAGAGACTCTACGACCCTGAACAATCTCTTCTCTCTTTTCACTGCTGAGTGTCAGGGGTCTGGTGCTGAACTTACAGTCAAACTCCTTCTTACCCAGGATGGTGTTTCCTGCTGAACTCTTCCCGACTCTCTCCTGACCCACCAGCACCACCCTCAGGTCAGTGCTGAAGTTAGACCCTGAAAACGACACAGGTTATTAGGGCTGGGACGATGTATGAGAGCCTCTGACCAGCAGGGGTCAGTGCACAGTATTTTAAAACATCACCACACAACCATTCATCCTATAAACCACTAAAGGAAATACAGAAATTTTATATTTTTGTTACTACAAAATTAGCAGTCTGCATTTTGATGATTTAAATAAATGTGTTGTAGAATAATGATATAAACCAAAATGTCACATTCGTTCTGCCTTCTAACACTATCAACATCTCACTGCATCTCTGTAAATGTTTAATTTCTAATCTACTTTTTTAAAAGACCTCATCTGATAGCCCCCAAAAAGTACCTAATAAATTCTGTTTCCTTTTTGATTAATAATGTATGTTCAATGTATCTAGTGTTGGCATCAGCTTTCAAATAATACATTTCAGAGTATGACATATGTATTGTTTTGGACTAAAGAGTGCAAACGTGTTATTAATCAGTGATGAATAAGGAATAATGAGTAAGATGCTCTCAGTCCCTCAAAATTAACAGAAAAGCATCTGTTGGTAAAAACAATACAGGAGAAAAACAGAAGATGTAGTCAGATGAAAATTACACACTTGATTATTCCATGTGTCTACATTTTTAATTTTGCTTTACTGAGCTGCAGCGCTAATGGCTAATTCATATTGAATATTACTGCAAAGTACAAGCCTTCTTCTTCTTCACTGACCCAGCTATAGCCCCCATTAAAGCTCCCACTGCAGCTCCCACAGGACCCCCCAAGAATCCAGCTACTGCTCCAATGGCAGTGCCCTGTTGAACTGCCTTAATAAATGTGTTTTCTCCCTCTGCCTTTCTTCTTGCTTCTTTTCTATCCATATGTGGATTTGTTCTTATAAAGTAATCCATTTCCTCTCTTATGGCTCTCTCTGCCTGTTGGAACAGTTCATTGGTGTAGCAACTTCCTCCATTTCTCTGAACCATTGTGTTGATCTTCTTCAGCAGCTCACTTACTTGACAAGGATCCTTGTCTCTGTTGTCAAAAACATGGTATCCTCCACGGCACTGCCTGATGAAGTCCTGTAGATCTGGATTTTGACTGATCAGTTCATCTATGAGGACATCTTCCTCCTTCAGATCGTCTCCATGGGTGAACAAGACCATTGTGTAATATGCTGCCCTTTCTCCAAAAAGCATCTGAATGATTTTCACTGTGTCCTTTTCTTCTCTTGTGAATCTGCCGCTGGATCACGACCAAGAACACATGAGGACCAGGAGCAGCATATGACATGCATTTAGCAATCTCTCTCTTTACCTCCTCCTGAGTTTTACTGGTGTCAAACAGACCTGGAGTATCAATAACAGCAAGCGTCTGACCACCAAACTCAGCTTCTTCCTTCCAACACTCTGATGTCATTGAGGAAGACGACATCTTAGACAGAAAAACCTTTTTCCCTAAGATGGTGTTTCCTGCTGCACTCTTCCCAACTCCAGTTTTCCCAACAAGTGCAATCCTGAGGTGTGCCTCCTCTGCCTCTGTTGGGGAATTTCACAATTACTGATGTTATAAAAACAAAAACTCTAAATATATCATAACCCCATAGCTAAATTCTCTGAGCAGATTGTATGATTAACACCCTAATACTGCTACCACATAAAACACTGAATACAAAAAAGCATTACCGTCCTACAGACCTGACAGTGTCAGAGCTACAGTCTGATGTGGTTTATTAGAAAACAGTCTTTACTTGTATAGCACCTATTGCACAGGTTACTGCATTTCAAAGTGTTTTACAGATGACTGAGTTTGAGACTGAAGGACATGATGAATAAGAATAATGGAAATGTAATAAACAGGTTTAGATTTGTGTTTAAAGAGTTTGCCACTTTCAGCAGCTCTCAGGCACAGAGCAGAAAAACTAAACTATGCCTCACCAAAAGTGTTTATCCTGGTGAGATAACAGAAACATTTCTGGTCTGCTGTTGCAGTCCTAGAGGATTCACTCTCTGAACATTCTCTGAATCTGTAACTAAAATTTAATTTTCATCCTTTTTGAACTGTAGAAGTTTCTATGACCTCTAAAATACATCTAAAGTTGTCACTGTGTTTTAGGAGACATGTCCACATAAAGCTGTGTTATTAGTTATTTGCCCATAATTGATCACAGATTGATCAGTAATGTTTACCTGGACTGACAGTCTACAGTCCTCATAGCACCTGCTACAGAGCTCATCACAGTTTGGTGTTGTGTCCCCAAAAGTTATTTTAGATTTATTTGCTTGGAGAAATGTAGGAATGAATAACTCTCTTGACAAAAAGATAAAAGTTAAACCAGGTAAAAACAGCAAAAACAGAATTTTTGTGATGAACTGTAGTCAAAAGTAGTCCCAAGGTCAAGTAAAGTGAAAGTCTACAGTGGCCTCAGAAAGTGTTCAGTCTCCTTTACTTTGTTGCACTGTAGATTTAATTTGAAATGGATAAAGCTAACATTTTACTCGCATCAGTTTACACTCAACATCCTGTAACGACAAAGTGAAAACATATTTTTAGAAACTGAAATCTCCATTACATAAGTACTCAGACCCTTAATTCAGTTTTTTGTAGTAGCCACTTTGACAGCAGTCTTCTTGTGTCAGTCTTTCTATACACCTGGATTTGGGCAGTTTATCACAATTCTTCCTGACAGGTCTTCTCAGGCCCCGTCAGAAGTTAAGTATCTGTGAACAGCCATCTTCAGGTCTCTCCACAGATGTCCTTCAGGTTTTAAGCCTGGCCTTTGGCTGGTCCCCTTAGGGACAGTCAGAGACTTGTCCTGAAGCCACTCTAGCATTGTCTTGACTGCATACTTCAGGTCATAGTCACACTGACCATTATTTCATTGGCTTCACTGTATCTGTCCTGGAGCTGTCCTCTGTTCCAGCTCCTTTGGTCTCACTCTGCCTCTACTTTTGGAACCTGTCTCCAGCCCACTTTTCCTCAACGAAGGGGGACCAGTGAGCTCAGTGGTGAGTTTCCCTGCACTACACTGAGCAGTTTTGAGCTGTGAATAAATGCAGCCCATTTACAATAATACTCACAGCTAAACTTGCTCAACTGGATTCCAGTCATACCTTTTTGACAAATGCGAATACTCCACAAGATACTTTCAGTAAGGAAGTTAGGAACTGCCGGTAAATATGTCAGACATTGAAGGTTTTTTTTGTTTGTTTGTTTTTTAATCTTAAACCTGAGAATCATACATTCTACTGTTATGAAACAACCAAAAAACATTTTATGGCATAATTCCAATATTTGCTGTCTTAATTTATTTCAGTTTAAGTTTTGAAGTTTAACTCATAAAAATATGGTTAAATGAATCCTGAAATACAGATGTTTCATGGTGAGACATCAAGTTCGTAATGCCGCCATGGACGTGCCATTGTACAAAAACTCAAAAGCTTCAAAACTTAGCATTGTTAAGGTCTATAAATTGCACTGATCAGATTTCAAGTCTATCTGATCACTAGGAGTAGTTTGTGAGCAACTGTAAATGCCAAAATTCAAAATGGCTGACTTCCTGCTGGGGTTAGGACATGACTCCACTGACTTTTTTATAATGTTGGAATGTTACTAGTGCCCTAACCCACTAACCCTAACCCTACCAAATTTCATACATGGAGGTGAAATTTAACAGCAATGTTGTAGAGGGTGCTATGAAGCCATTTTGCCACACCCATGTACAAGACCTGTAAAACATATACATTTTCACCACATCTGACACATGCAAAGTTTTGTGAGTTTTGACCACCCTCAAAATGTGATTAATTTTTGATAGACAATAGACAAGATACTTCACAACAGCTCTCATTGCTAAACCAGCTCAACAGGATCCCTGGCATACTTCTTTAACAAATGGAAATGCCCCACCAGTCACATTCAGTAAGAAATTTATAAACTGCCAGTAAACATATCAGACAAGGAGAACATTGTCTTCATGTTTTTTTCTCTTACTTTTGGGGGATTAAGATACCCTGTCAAGAGTACATTCTATTGTTAGGATTATTTTTTGGGCTAATTCCAATATTTGTAGACCTAACATATTTTATTTTATTTAAGTAAGTAAAAATCATTTATAGAGCTCCTTTCTAATTTGATGTTTTGGTTAACATTAAAATAATATAGAAAGCATAAACATGACAGATAAGAATACCATGTCATTATATATAGGATAGACTTATCTTTATACATACATACATACATACATGTACACATGCATATATATTTGCACATATACAACTTGAGTCCAAGACTTGAGCTTTATTACCCTTTAAAATGAATTTAATTTCCTGTATTGTGTTGTATGCCAATTGTCCCTCAGGGTTAGGAATTAGGGCAATCAAATCATTTCAAATTAAGTTTTAGAAATTGATAGTGAAATTGAAATAATGTCAATCTGAGTTTTATTAAAGTATGTTACAAAGTAAATGGATATTAGTTATGTTATAAATGTACTTACCTGTCAGAGGAAGTCTGCTGGCCATATTCATCAGTGAAACCTTGTCACTGTTGAGGTGTTGTTGTGAACAGTTTTATTCAGTATGATCTGTTCCTCTCCTCCCCTTGAACACACCACACCCTGACACAGCTGGAAACTGTCACAGGTATATGAGAGCTCCATGATAGGTAAATCATCCCTAGTATGTAACAGCCTCTCGTGCACATAAGCAGAACTTAAGTCTACACCAGAAAAAGTAACAATATAAATTTTAGCTAGTAAGGAATAGAATGACCGTGAATGTAAGATAGAAAATAAAATATATGACAGTTAGTATGAGATTTTGATTTAACAGGAAATACTAAATTCTCAGTTCCTGATTGGGTCATTTTTATCTTTGTCCCACCCTGCCAAATTCTGATAAAAGGTGATGAAACAGCAGAGGATGGAGCATTGCACTGAGCCTTGTCCACTTCAGTTTATCTGTAAAAAAAAAAAAATTGTCACTGCACCTGGCTGTCTGTGCTACGACTGTGGTATAATTTGTCAACAGATATGTGATGTGCAGAAAGTATAATGACTCTGAAGAAGGAGCATTTCTCTAAGCTAATGATTTTAAGGAAATATTGTGTGGGAATGGTATTATCAATACTTACTGTATGATTCAAAGAAAACATGATAAATGTGTGTTAATGGTCACCATATAAGACTAAATCTTAGTGTTCACTGTTACTATGTGTGACCCATAATAATTGTGAAGAAGACTTTTTTTTAATAATAGAAGGAAGGATTAAGAAAAATTTGGTGGAAAATCAAAAGGTAACTTGAACCTGAAGATTTGGAGTATGGCCAGATCATATTCTCAGTTACTTTCCAGCAACAGTAACATTTTTTTGTGATAAACTAATGGTGTAATCTGATGAAGTGACTAAGGATGGACAAATAGCCTAACCAATGTTTTAATAGTGTAAATTTGACAAACCAATAAAATGATCAGTAAAATGTAAACTGTAAAATTACAGCCAAAACTGTATATAAAGAGGGACACAAGCCAGTATAGATCAGAGCTTTTCAGGTGTACAATGTATGCACTGTGAACTGTTCTCAGGTTTTTTTGTCAACAAATAAACTCTGCTGCCTTGGACACCAACGTCTCCTGATAGTTTTTGAACACCAGAATCAGGCTGAATATTTCTGAATATTTATGGCCCAGTGGCTTGGGCCCCTGAACCCAGTCCATGTCACGACCATCAGCTTTAACAACATTAAGGTGATGTCATGTAAGTGAAAATTAGTTAATAAAGAGTGGACTATACCATTTTCTTCTGCTCATAACACCATAACAGAGTAATGCATCAGTGGTACAGTCAGAAGAAGTAGTGGCAGAGTGGAGGTTTCACAAGGAAGTGTGTAACAGTGTATTGTTTCAACATGTGGGGTCAATAAGTTACTAGTGTGTGTGTCTGCCTGTGGGCTCTCTGGTGGTAGGCATGTTCCAAGTTTGAGAGTGCAGTTCCTGTAATTTTTGAGTGGAGCTGTTCTGATATCACACTGCAAATAAGTTGGTGAGGATCTGGGTGGGCATGCAGAATTTTGTCAGTCTCCTTGCATTTTATGAGGAAATACAGCTGCTGTGGTGCTTTATTAATTGCTTATTGGTATTAAATGTGCACAACAGGTCACCAGTGATGTTAGTTCCCAGGACTGTAAAAGAGGCCACCTTCCCCACTCCTTACACGTCTATGTGCAGTGGCTGGTGCTGTTTGATGATGTTTAATGTAGCTTAATATTGCCACATAAACCCTGGGGACACACTGAAATTATTGGTTGTATGCACAAGCTGTAAAGTGCCTGAGTGAAGTGTATTGGTTGCTGTTGGTGTGGTCCTCACCTGGGAATAGAACCTGGTGGCCTAAAGATCACAGGTTATCACAGCTTATTATCACCACCTTACAATGTTTTTACTTCTTACTTTTCCCCTTTAAAAAACATAATGCAGTAACCTGCACTTAAAGGAACATTTAACTGACTTACTTATCAGAGCAGCCTGCATTTGTACACAATTTTACTTTTACTTGAGTAAAATTTCTTTAAAGTCACAGTACTTACAGTTACAGTACTTGATTATAATTTTCCACCCCTGCTCTTCTCCAATTCAGGCTCTTTAACTGCTGCCATGTTTTTAAAGATAAACCTGCATTAAAAATCTTTCTGGCTCTGTTGGATTAAAATGGAGGCTCTGCTCTTTACTTAACTGTTGCCATGGTGAATTGCTGTATCATTTGCAGGACCGCAGGATTTTTTTGTCACATACAGCTTGTATCTTCAGCTAGATCCCAAAGCAGACACAAACACTAGGACATGGACGATGGTGGCTAGGTAAGCAGCTTTTACTTGAACACATACAGACTAGGCTAGAGGATGAGTTAACAGCAGGCTTGGAGAGAGATGGGGGACGCTGGAGGGGCAAAGACTGGAATGGGGGGCTTCCTGCAACAAAAGGGAGAGGAGCCAAGGGACTGGCCTCCCCAGCGTGGGCTGACCAGCAGGAGCAGAGGATGCTGAGTCTTCCCAACAGGGGCAGGCTGCAGCGCTGACCCTGACAAGGAGGACACAGGCAGGGAAAGACAAAGGTTAACTTGGGCTTAATCAAAAACTCAAGAGGCAAGTAAAGCTCTGGGTGACCAGGAGTTACCACTTTACTCTGAGGAACAGTCTGGTGAGGAATGGTTGAAGAGCCAGTGTAGATGAGCTGACAGAGAATGTGTAGATTGGTGACAGCTGTGTCAGGTAACCAACGCCAGGTCACGCCCTTGCAGGGAAGGAATCCACACACACACACACACGCAACAACACAGAAGAGTGGGGGGGGGACACACAACACACAAGGGGTATACTCGGGGGGAAGGAGGAAGAGTGAGGAAGGGACTATGACATTTTTGGGGTCAAGAGTGGTTTTACTTTGGCCTTGCACAGGTTTCTGTTTTTCTCTGAAAATTGCAGTGATCTTGTGGTCCTTTTAAGAGGTTTTCTAAGATGGGATTCAAGAAGTAAAAGCTACCTCACTGACTTCCTTCAAAGAGGGGTAAAAGCATTGCATTGGCTGATGCTCATTACCAGCTGCTCTCTATTCCCACATCATCCACATATCAACTCTTTCCTCCAACTTCAACCCAGTGATGACTAATGATTTGGTTCTATATAAATAAAATTGAATTGTTCAATGATTGACTTACATTTAAATTTAGCAAATGTTCACAACCTAAGTGACTTACAATACTGTAGTTATTTGCATTTCAAAGTATATATGGGCTCCATGGGTATTGAACGCATGATATTTGTGTTAGTAAGCATCTGGGTCAAGTAGATAAGCTATAGTTATCCAACTTGAACAGGAATTGCAACTCGTCTGTGACAGTGGTTCTCGATCCTGCCTCTAGGTCCTGTTGGCCTACATGCTTTACATTTTTCTTTGGTCTGGATGCTTTAGTGAATTAGTCACTCATATTCTTGTTTACATGAACACGTGTAGTTGATCAAATGGGTAACTGATGAACGTCTTTCAGATATGCTTGTTGACTCTGTCCGCATTACAGCAAAGAGTCCGATAGGCAATCCCAGCAGTTCTCTGCTTATATTAAAAAAATCATATAAGCATTTCAACAGATATTATAAATCATTTTAGTGGTAATTTCAGAATTTTATTTATACTGAAAAAAAGGTAATGGTGTGGGTTTTGCTGCAGTCTGTACCAAATAAGCACGTTCCCTTCCAAGTCTCTAGGACCTTTCATTCTGAGGTTATAGTCAAAAATGTTAGGGTTAGGGTTAGGGATAAGGGGTGACACACCCTTTGGGTGATTCTCAAAACTGGCTATAACTATTGATAATAAGATGGTAGAGAGCTATAAATAACCCTGTGTGTTGTAGATATTGTCTGTTATGGTTTCCAGGAAGTTTGGATTTTACTGAGTAATCGTGGGTGGAGCTACAGTCCAATTGGTCACTTCCTGAAGATTAAAATGTCCGTATCTCAGGAACAGTAGGTCGTAGAGACACGGGACCAAGACTGGCATGTTCAGTGCGGCCAAATTATGTCCGATGGATACAGGTTCCAAGGGTTAGGGAAAGGTCTCCAGTATCCACCCAGCAGATCCAGTGATGAAAAATCAAGACCTGGTGAACAAACTCTAAACAAAGCCAGAAGAAACACATTTCCAACCAACACTCCTTTAGGGTTAAGAGTAATGGATTTTAGTCGCCACTGTTGTGGTTCCAATGCACTGGCAGCAGGGGCCTGGGTGAACTCCATAGCACGATACCTCCATGCACCTCTGTTATAAGTTGAATAAAATGAAAATAAAGAGACTAAGAAAATAAGGGGGGGGGGTTAGGTTTTCCAGAGGATTCAGTCCAAAATTCTAAAATTAAGGTAAGTAAATTAATCAACACGGCAAACCTAGGAATAAAAATAATTAATTAAGATTTACGTGCAATGTAAAGAAATATGAATCAGAAATAAAAAGAAAAAGGAATAAAAAGGATCTAAATATTGTGGAGCAGTTTCCTGCCAACAAGCTGATCTTCTATACATGCTTTAAAGGAGGGGGAAGGAGGCAAGAGAAAGAAGAAAAATAGTTATTTATTTCAACCTAGGAAGTAAAATAGTTAGTAATATAGGTCATAATAGATTGGTTAGTTAAACATAATCCAAAAGAGGTAAAGGGACTGTTCCTGAATCCAAAGGTTAGGAGGTCAGGAAAGATGTTGTTACACAACAGTTGTATTAGACCTGGCTGGAGGTAAGTTCATTCCATTCTCACTTAAAAATACACAATTTGTTTTAATTGTGGAATTGTTATTCTTGTCTTTATTTTTTCAGGGGGAGAGGAAAAGGAAAAAAGATCATTGAATTCTCAAATAGAGAGGAGATCACGGCAATGGATCAGGTAAGTACTACAGGTGAGTTTTTTTTGTGAGAAGGGAATGAGTAATATTTTCAAAAACACCAGCAACAACACAGTCAATCAATAATTAAAGTAAAAAGAAGAGAAAAAACAAAAAGAGTGTGCATGAAGGTCTCTGTGAGTTCTTTATTTTTAATTTTTACAGGTGATGATGTTTTAGGAGAATGGTTCAAGCTGCATTGAGTCTGAAAGGGACTCTTGTTTTTAGTCTAGCTATCCAAAGAGCCTCCTGTCTCCTCCGTTGGCCCTCCGTCCACGCCGGGTTGGTTTGATTTAATACCTTAGTCAGTCGTGCTGCAACATAAATTTCTCAAAATTATTTTTAAGTTGATTCTGTAAAGGTAAGTAAAGTTTTGAGTAGGTGGTGACTAAGGGGACAGTTTTATCCAGGTTCATGATGGTGTTCTCCTCGTGGTGTCCCTGCCCAGCAGCCCCGGTTGGAGGACCGTTCTGTGAGCAAGTGGGAGCGAGGGCAGCCACAGTGTCCCTTTTGATGGTTCGTAAGAACCTTCTGGAATAGCCTCTCTTCCTAAGGCTTTTGAAGAGAATAGAGATGGAATTATACATATCTGCTTCACGGGATGAGATTCTATAGAAACGGATGATTTGGGATTTAACAATGCCTCTAAATTTATGCTTGGGGTGATAGCTGGTCTTGTGAAGGAGGGCGTGGGTATCAGTTGGTTTAAAAAAGATCTGGGTGAGGAGTTTTTTGTTACTATTGTTTAGATTTTCAAAAAAAAAAAAAACTGTAGTATCAAGAAAGTTGACTTCATGGGGATCTAGATTGTATTTGACTGTGATAGAGGGATGATGGTTATTTAATATATCAATGAATTCTTGAAATTTTGCCTCTCCATACTGCCAGGCCCCAATGATGTCATCCAAGAATCTGAAATAGAAGCAAGGTTTTAAAGGACATTTCTCTAGTGCTTCTCACTCCCTGCAGATACTGTCTTTGGTCAAACTCAAAATCGTTGTACTTGAGGCAGACCTCTAAAAGCTGTAGAATTTCTGTGTCTGGCCTCTTCACATCTGGGTATTTGTGGAAAATGTTCTTTGCAGTTCTAAAGCCCATTTCCATATTGATATTGGTATATAAGCTGTCAATATCAATGGTGAACAGCATCACTGTCTGGGGAAGAGTCAGAGGATGGATCAGTTCTAGGAAATGGTAAGTATCTTTTAGGTAGCTCGGGTGTTTGTTGGAGAGGGGGCTGAGAAAAGAGTCTATGTACAGGGAAATATTGTAGGTGGCGCTGCTACAATCCGAGACTACTGGTCTGCCGGGAGGGACTGCGTAGGGCACAGTCCAAGTCTGGGGAAGAAGGTAAAATTGTCTATTACGAGGGGCAGTAGGTCCCAGCAAAAAAATCCCTCTGTTTAGCAGTGATATACTTTGAGTTATATAATTTATGGACAATTTCTTGAATTTTAAGTTGGGTCTGGGTTTGAAGACTGTAGTATATTCGATGGTGATGATGTGAAAATGATGAAGAGAAGATCTCCGCTGACACTGTCTTTCTTGTATATAAAGGTTTATTACAAAGAAGTTCAGCATCAAGACAAGCACGGCAGTAGCCTGTGAGAGGATCCGAACCAATATGGATCTCTCTCCCTAACAGCTCTAAATATCAATAGATATAGGGTACTTGTTTACATGTTTTATAATCTAGCAAAACATCCTTACCTCATTCAATGACCTCTTATTCCAAAAAACAGAGAAAAGGGAAGAAAAAGCCCCTCTCCCTAACACTTACATCTTTATGTTCACAACCATTAACTTAAACATGACCACAGCAAGTAGAAATCATGTGAAGCCTTGGGTTTTCCCAGAGGATAAAAACATATATGAACTTTCAGACACTACAAGACTCTCTGGAATAAGTTTATAATATTTTGGATTGGTCAATTGTCTGTTGGCTTCCATCGCATATTGTTGTTTGTCCATAATTACTATTTTGGATCCTTTGTCAGCAGGTTTGATTACAATATTGGGATTATTTTGCAGTTCCTTGAGGATTTTTCTCTCCTCCAGGGGAGAAGGATCGGCTGCCATTGGAAAAGGTACATAGGAGTTGAAGCATTCAATGTCTTTGTGGATGAGGGCCTTGACTGCTTTGTCCAGGTGTTCCCAGGCCGGCTCCCAGTTGGACGTGAGAGTGAAGGGTGTGGTATAAGTAAAGGTCCCTACGCAGTCGCTCCCTATCAAAAGAGGTGGGGGCAGGAATGTAAGTGTGAGATTGGGAATCCCAAGAGAGGTTGGCCAGGGTCGGCGGGCCCATAAGAGTCTCCATGATCGAGGTAGGGTCGGGCCGGGGGAATGAAGGGTCAAGGTCAGGTGCATGGAGGGAAGAGGGATTAGGGTTCAGTAGGATAGGAGGGTGGGGGTTGGGGTCCAGTGGGAGGGGAAGGGAGAGTGGGAACTTGGACAGAAGGGGAGAGGAGGGGGAGTTAAGGTCAGATGGGAGGGAGGGGGGAAGGTTGGGATTAGGTGAGAGGGAAGGGGGGGGGGTAGGGTTGGGTGAGAGGAAGAGGGTGAGGTCAGGGTTGGGTGGGGGGGAAGTGGGAAGGTTAGGTAAAAGGGGAGAGGGAAGGTTAGGGTTAGGTGAAAGGGAGAGGATAGGGTTAAGGTTAGGTGAGGGAGAAAAGGGGAGGTCAGGGTTAGGGGTTAGGGTTAGGGGATAGAGGGTTTTAGCCAGAAGTGCCAGGGGTGCACTTGGTTTTTGGCCCAATAACTTTGTCTGTGGTGGTCGCAGAGCCATGAGACCCACATGCCCCCCCCCCCACTAATTCCACGATGGGCTTTCCAACGCCACCAGCCGCACGTCTCTACGAGCTTGCGTTGCTGAGATACGCTGTGTATGCTCCCCTGGGCCTCACATATGGGTGCGGTCTTAGCCAAAATTCACTCTGGCTGAGGGATAGAGGGTTTTAGTCAGAAGTGCCAGGCCAGGGGGTGCACTTGGTGGAGGTGGTTAGGGTTAGGTTAGGGGTAGTTAGGGTTAGGGGTGGGAGTTGTTAGGGTTACGGGCGGTTAGGGTTAGGGTTAGGGGTTAGGGTTATGGTTAGGGTAGGGTTAGGGGATAGAGGGTTTTAGCCAGAAGTGCCAGGGGGTGCACTTGGTTTTTGGCGAATAGCTTTGTCTGTGGTGGTCGCAGTCACGAGACCCACATGCTCCCCCACTAATTCTACGATGGGCTTTCCAATGGTGCCAGCCCCATGTCTCTACGAGCTAGCATCAGCGAGCTACAGTGATATGAAGGGGGGGTGCAGTTGTATTTGGCCCAATAACTTTGTCTGTGGTGGTCGCAGAGTCATGAGACCCACATGCTCCCCCACTAATTCCATGATGGGCTTTCCAACGGCACCAGCCACGAGTCTCTCTGAGCTTGCGTTAGGGTTATGGTTAGGGTTAAGGCAGGGGCAAGGGTCAGGTTAGGGTTAGGGTTAGGGTAGGGTTAGGGTTAGGTAAGGGGAAGGGAGCCCGTCCCCCAAGGGATCCGGGAGGTGCTCGGTCCATCCCCCAGTGTGGTCTCTCCCCCTGGTCCCAGGTGCGCTGATGGCGACCTTCTCGGCGTCTGCCGTAGCGCACCTCAGTCCAGCCCTCCTGCTGCCAGCTCATGCTGAGCTGTTTTTAATTTGTTTCTTGTCTATGTTTTGTGTTGTTGTTTGTTTGAGCTTTGTTATTCATTAATAATGAACTTTATTTTCTATTTATTAAGGTGCTATCAATCAAAAACAAAAATCAAATCAAATTGAAATGAAATTAAATATTTATTTTTATTCTAAAACACAATGAAATGAAAACCAGTCAAAAAAAATAAAATAAAAACCCCAAATGTGTGCCAAAGGGCGACATTTCGACCCTAATGGGTCTTCCTCAGGCCAAGGCGCACAAAAAAAAAATAGAAAATATTCAATAAACACAATACAAGTGGCTTTGCAGTCTGTTCTGATGTTGTCTCCTCAGAGGTCAGAGCAAGAATGAGGCAGCTCCCTGTGTGTCAATGTATTTATACTCCACCCCCTGCTTAGGTTTCATTTTCCTTAAGTTTCGTTTTGTTAAGTTTCCTTTTACCCAGGTAAGTGTGTTTTGTTTGATGACCCCACTGCTGCTGTTTTTAACCCCTTATGTATCAATTTTTTAACTTAAGTGTACCAATATGAATTTCTTATAATGTGATATAATGTTTTTTAATTCAAATTCCTGCCTTTGTAAAGTAATTTATCAATTTATAATATATTTGTTTTAAATGCAATTATATATATTTATTTATTTATTTTTCTTATTAAATGATTTTTTGTAACTCTCAAGGGGTTAGGGTTGGGGTAAGTCAGGGGTGGGAGGGGTTAGGGTTAGGGCAGAGATGGAAGGGGTTAGGGTTAGGGTTAGGGTTATTAGAATATCTCTTTGACCCTCCCCGTTTCGTCCGCCGACTCAACGGTTTGGTGTGGAGAGCCAAAGGTAATGCACGGGCCGACGAATATCGCTACTAGGAACTCCGTACAATGTGCATCTCTACATGAGGGAATAAATGTGTTGTAGTTAGCCAGTCGAGTCTTGTCGTTGAAAGAATTTCAGGACACATCATCAGTAGTGGACCCCAGGATCATCGGGTGTTTCGGCCATTATCACTAGACACCCTCACCCGAGGGAGGCCCCGCCGAGATTGATCAAGTCTCGGGGTGTGTCCCATCTCCAATTGGTTGTCAGTTAGGTGAGAATAAAGGTATTGCTGGTTGTCAAAGTCTTAAAGTCACCACAGTTAGGGTTTAAGCAGTCAAATACCAGAGTTGGTGTCAAAATAAAGTCCCAAAGCGGGCTTAAAACTGCAACTCAACAGTTAGGGTTAGTGATGGTTAGGGTTAGGCACAAACCCTGAGAGGTTAGGGTTAGGGAAAGATACAGAGATAGGCCTCCAAAAGACGATCCAAACTCTGTTAGGGTTAGGCACAAACCCTGGGAGGTTAGGGTTAGGGAAAGATACAGGGATAGGCCTCCAGAAGACGATCCAAACTCGGTTAGGGTTAGGGAAAGATCCAGGGATAGGCCTCCAGAAGATGATCCAAACTCGGTTAGGGTTAGGCACCAATCCTGAGAGGTTAGGGTTAGGGAAAGATCCAGGGAAGGCCTCCCAAAAGACAAGCCAATCCCGGTTAGGGTTAGGCACTAACCCTGAGAGGTTAGGGTTAGGGAAAGATCCAGGGACAGGGTTAGGGTTAGGGTTAGGGTTAGGGTTAGGGGTTGGGGTTAGGGTTAGGGTTAGGGTTAGGGGGTTAGGGTTAGGGTTAGGGTTAGGGGGTTAGGGTTGGGGTTGGGGTTGGGGTTCAGGGTGCCTTGTTGAGCCTCAATGCTCTGGCCTACAGATCTATTTTTAGGAGAGATGAAAGAGGATGAGGAGAAAGGAAAACATCTAAAAAGCTGAAAAGTGGGTAGGAGAAATATAACTAAAAGGAAATTGAGTTTTCTTTGGAATTATTGTATCCTTATATGTTGATTTTTAATCTAGTAGGTTATATGCCCCACACACACACACACCCATCCAATCATTTAATATATAAATATATCAATATAAATGCAACAATTTTCTATCTAGAAAAAAATTTTTTTTTTTTTTTTTTTTTGGAAGGGGGAAGTTGATATAGGTTTAACCTGTAGGATTAAGTTGTCTGTGGGGACTGCAGTCCAGGGGTCAAGGCCCCAGACTCTCCCGCAGGAGTCCAGGGTTCAAGGCCCGGCCAGCTCCATCCCCGCAGCACTTTTTCCATCCGTAGTGGTGGTGGGGGTTGTCTAGTGTAAGGGGGCCGCATAGGGACATTTAATTAAAAATTTTTTTTTTTAAATTTTTTATTTATTTTTGAAAAAGAACAAGACAAAATGCCCAAAACAAACATATATATACATAAGACATTTGTTATATAGAAATCATTATGTAAGGCATGCATAAAATCATGTAAAATAAGTGCTTATAAAAAATTAAGTGCTATACAACAAAACATGCAGATATTAGAAACTTAAGATAATTTATATATATATAATATTGAAATTTATGTGAAGTAATATATAATATATTATATACATATAATTTAGGACGTGGGTTAGGGTTAGGGGGTTAGGGGTTAGGGGTTAGGGTTAGGGTTAGGGGTTAGGGTTAGGGGTTAGGGTTAGGGTTAGGGATAG
>NW_026117469.1:0-5336 GCF_001640805.2 Lates calcarifer
CTTGGTCTCTGACTGGTTGGCCATCCCTGACCTACACAGACACTCCCAAAACTCATGAAATTGCTAGAGGTTTATTCCTGGATATAAAATTATTATCAACAAAACTCAAGTATTAACATTTAACTATGATCCTCCATTTCAATTAAGACCATATACAATTGGAAATGGGATGTTTAGTCCATTAAATATTTGTGTGTCTTACTACCTAGGGACTTCTCAAGATTTTATGACATCAATTACGGCCCACTGATAAAGTCTAACATACATAAATGGAATGTCATTCCTTTTAAGTTTAAGCTCACGGATAGAGTCAATCAGGATGAATATTCTACCACGGGTGCAGTACCCTTTCAGTGCCTGCCAGTCCAAAATACCATCTAAACAGTTCTTAGAATGGGACAGATTAATAGCGAGGTATTTGTGGCAAGGGAAACGGGACAGAATTAAATTTAAGACACTACAAGAAGAGAAAAGGGTGGAATGGGCCTTCCCTGCTTACAGAAAAACTACCATGCAGCCCAACTGAGACCTTTTATCTGTCTATGTTCACCGACATACACTGCAGCATGGAAGGATATAGAAGGCACGACAATAAAGTGAATCCAAAAACAGCTTTACTAAGTGACAACAAACTACAAGGAGAACAGGAGATCCCAGCAGACTATAGCAGGCAGTTTTCTGAAGTCCTGGCAGGAAATAGTCATAATTTGTAGATCAAGAGATGCATCTAAAATTATGAGGTGGTGTGCCTATGATTCAGACTTTGGACCAAACAGAATTGATGGCAGATTTAAGATATGGATCACAAAATGTTTTAACAACTTATTATTCTTTTGTCCACAAAGGGGCATTTAAGAGTTTTGAAACCCTACAGAAAGATCACGGACTGGGAAGAGATTATTTCTTTAGGTACCTGCAAGTGATTAATTGTTTGTGTTTATTTTAACAAAATCTCAAAGAGGTGTTAGGAAAAGGTGAGTTCAATTCACTTCAATTCAATTTTATTTATATAGCGCCATATCATAACAAAAGTCATCTCAAGGCACTTTACAGAGAGAGACCCAACAAATCCCACCATG
This sequence comes from Lates calcarifer, assembly GCF_001640805.2. Taxonomy (NCBI): domain Eukaryota; kingdom Metazoa; phylum Chordata; class Actinopteri; family Centropomidae; genus Lates; species Lates calcarifer. Next base: position 1,080 of record NW_026117469.1, read on the forward strand.
AGCAAGCACTAGGCGACAGTGGCAAGGAAAAACTTCCTTTTAAGAGGCAGAAATCTCGAGCAGAATCAGACTCAGGGTGGCGGCGAGAGAAGAACATAGCATAACACAGGTTCCAATAAAATGTAAGGTGATGCCAGTAATACAGCAGTAGTAATCATAGTAGTGATAATTAAAGTATTAACATAGCAATACAACTAATAGCAGTATAAGTAATTTCTAATTCTAGCAGCAGGTGTTGAGTGGAGTTATAGGAGCAGCAGGAGACTTGTCATCACAGATCAGACTCTACAGCTCCAGAGGCAGAAATACCTGCAGAAAGACACAGAAGAGGAGAGAGAGACAGAAGAGCACAAAACTACAGGAAAGGGGAGATATTGAGTTTAGTAACATGTATTTATGGGATATGAATCCATACAGTGGAGAGAGAGAGAGAGAGAGAGAGAGAGAGAGTCAGGGTTCCTGGGGTATTTTTATCATTAACTAAGCCCAGATCTTGTAACAGAATTATCTCCAAATTATATAATGCCATACAATTATCTAAACAAAAGGATACAGAATACATAAAGAAGAAATGGGAATAGGAAGTAAGGGTAATGATCACACAGGAGAGCTGGGAGAAAATATGCCAGCTACAATGGTTCTCAACCGGGTCAATCACATGGCGGGGAGTTTTGTAAGATTTTTTATCACACCCATTCAGACATGACACCAAGGCAGCGGAAACTTGTTGGAGACTTTGTGGGTCTAATGGAGCTAACCACTTCCATATTTTTGGGACTTCCAAGCAATAAGACCATATTGGGAAGAGATTCACAAACATATAAAAATGTATTTAATGTAAACATTCCATTTAAATGTGAAACTTTGTACTTGAGCGATCTATTGTCTGAAACATGGAACATCAAAGACAAAAAACTGTTGGCTATACTATTTGCAGCCAGTAAGGAAGCTGTCACAAGGAAATGGTTAAAAGTAGAATCACCCACCATTAATGAATGGATTGAAATTGTGTATGAAATTTATGTCATGGAGAAGATATCCTTTTTCCTCAAAGTTGAAAAAGAAAAATTTTATAAGATCTGGACCAAATGGACTAAGTATGTAAAACCAATTAGATCCGATTTCAATTGACTGCATTTACGTTTTGTGTGAACCTGCCCCCTTTTTTGTTGTTCTTTGGTTGTCTGAGATGGTGCACTCCCGTTTTGTTTCATTTTGTTATTTTTAAAAAAAGTAGTTTTTTTTATTTAAATTAAAAAAAAATTGGCATGTAGATGTGTTCAGGGTAAGACTCTTTCCAAATAAGTGCAATTTGTGGCATATTGGATAATGTATATGTGAGGTACAACAACTTTCTGTTTCATGGCAATGCTTCAAAATTCGCCATGCTGCCATGGCAAGGGTTTAATGAAGACTCACAATCTTCACAGTAAAACATAAATATAGTCTTAATCCTTGTCTGACCACATTTGAGGTGAATCTGATCAACCCACTCAGAGAAGAGTATGAAACATGTCATGTCATGCTGCTTCCAAAAGGGCGCTATGAGTGGCTGAATTTTAGCATGTTGATGTGTTCAGGCTGGGCCTCTTGTCAAACGTGAAGTTTGAGGCAGATTGGACAATTTATATTTGAGTTAAAACAGCTTCCTCTTTCATGGCAAAGCATCCAAATTCCCCCACTGGCACACTGTTCAACAAAGCCCAAAAAGCTTCACAAAAGCTCCTAAAGCCTTCAAAAATGTGATTTGTTTGGCATAATAATAATAATAAGTAATAATAATCTACAAAAAACAATAGGCACCTTGTAAGTTGCAACTTCCTTGCACATTGCTCGGGTCCTAATAATGACAATTATAATAGTAATAATAGTAGTAGCAATAAAATTAGAAGTAAGACTGATGATTTTAAATATAACAAGGTAAGTTCAAGTCAGAGTTGCCTTATTTAGGTGTATGAGCCTTCTTTGTCCACTTTTGTCCTTGGCAAAATCTTTATATTTACCTGTGTTACAAAATGAGGACTTCAGTTTTTAAAATGTTTTTTGAAGTTAAACCCAATTCACAATCCTTTCAACATCATCATCATCTCTGAAAATGTTATGTTCAAAAGCACCATTAGATAGCACTAGAGAGCTAAGTATAGTTTATACTGAATTCTGGGCTGGGCTGCCCTTTGTTGACTGCTTCTCTTGTGTCCCTAAGCATTCTAGATAATCCCTCTTATTATGCACATATTTTTTACTATACTTTTTACTACTACTTTACCATTTAACATGAAAGTGAAACTGTCTGATTGTCTTCAGATTTGTTAATCAACCACTCATAAATCAGCAAAAGGAGTCAGAATAAAAATGCTTATTATGCAGATGAGAATTAATGGGTGTTTAGACTCTTGTTTTAGTCAACTGGTCTGCAGGGACTGCAGGGACAGCAAATTTACTGTCTCTAAGACTGAACGTAGGTTATGAAAAAACCCGCTACTGAAAAAAAGATCCCGCTACTTCACAATGAACTAACATCAAATCTCCATGTAACAGCTGAGAGAGACAGAGAAACCTAATATGTTAATTATTGCAAAATTGGCATATGCTTTTTAACAGTAAATAATTGAGACAATCTGATTATAAGAAATAAGAAATATGGAAAGAGCATATAACATGTTGAAACATGTCTGAGGTGGAAAGTTCCTGACAGCCAGTAGGTCTAAAAGGAAGCAGGAGTCATCTAGGCATAACAGTATGAAGTGTTAGAGAATATTAGTAGTGACTTGAACGTGACTATAGAACGTGGAAATTGTGATGATGATTGTGGAATTAAGTAAGTCCTTGCGCCTTTTAATGAATGAGAAATTAAATATTATATGATGGATAAAAAAGAATCTGTACTTAAATGAGGTGGTTGGACACTATTAAAAATGCTGTTGATGTAGGAATGATGCAGATAGAGGAAGAGAGCAGTGCATTGTGTAAAGATGAGGATCTCAAAGCAGTCTAGGTTCCTCATTTGTCTTTATCACTGGAGATCCCTCCTTTGGCATCCACTCGGGAGATGGAGTCTGCAAGCCCTTTAAAACATCTTGAAACTACAGAAACTTTACTGTTGAAATAACAGGTCAGAGGAGCAGCTAACACTTGACTGTGCCCACCAGCAGTGGATTATTCTAAACTTTGAAGCTCTTTGGCTCAGGTGACCATGATGGAACTGGGATTTTAAGGGATGTTTGGGATCTTGGATGGGTTTGAGCGTTTTCATATTACCTGAGTTTTGGTTAGGAAGATGAAGAGGGGTCCATCTCTCCCCAAAAAGATTCAGTTGTAAGCCAACAAAGTAAGCCAGCCTTAGCTCTTCATGATAGAGCTGCATAAATGTACAAAATAATCATTCGAAAATCCAATTTACACTCGTTGAATGGGGCACCCACCGTCCAGTTTGGGATATTAATTTTGAAATAAATATTCTGCATTAATATCCACACTGTACATTTTTAATCTGATGTCTAAGATCATGATTACCCGATCGAGGGATCCAGCTCATCATTGCAAAGAAACACACAAAGCTGCTGGGTCTACAGGTGTTTTTACAATTTTTTATTACTAAAGTGAATATAGATATAGAGTGAAAACGTGAAAAAAAATGAAATTGAAATGTAAGAATGATCAAACTAGCATGGAGAACTAACAGCAGGTAAAATGAGCAAGTGATCTGGTGGAGGCAAATCATTTAGTCTGTAACTATAATCTATTTGTACTGAATTTTTGAGATGTCTTTGATAGCAAAAATTAAAGTTTACTTATTTTATCATCAACCCTTGTCACGAGCAGAATGTTAATACTGGCCTACTTTGAGTTGTGGCAGCTGCAGACTTGGCTGGAATCCAAGTGGCTGATGTTGTGGTGGTAACCATGGAAACGTAGGATCCAGGTGGATTAATATGGTGACGGATTCTGCCAGTGGCTCAGCGGTTCAGTTTTAGTTGAGTTTACTCATAGACTTTCTGTCTTGGCAAACTTAGTTTCTTGCAGGCTTTCTTTGCAGGTAGTTGCGTAATCTACGGGCCTCTCTTGTGGGTTGAGGAAAAATAAACTCTTACGTTGCCTACTTAACGTTTTCTGGATAACTTTAGAGGAGGTTGATGTCAGCCAAATGACTCAAAACTGTAAAAAATCTTCAGGATAAAATTGCAGGATTATCAAAAATAACTTCTAAGTATTCAGATACTTTTGTTCCTTTGGCTTAATTTGACATTGGTTGGCTTA
>NW_026117470.1:0-25804 GCF_001640805.2 Lates calcarifer
TCCATCCAATTTCCTGTCATGTTTTTTCCAGTGTCCTTTGATGTCCCATCCAATTTCCTTTGATGTTTCATCCATTGTACTTTGATGTTTCCTCAACATGACTTTGATGTTTGTTCTGCTGTCCTTTGATGTCCATCCAAATTTTCCTTTGATGTTTTATCCAGTGTCCTTTGAAGTCCCATACATTGTCCTTTGATGTCCCATCCAGTGTACTTTGATGTCCTTTGATGTCCATCCAGTTTTATTTTTTTTTTTTCAACATGCCTTTGATGTTTTTTCCACTGTCCTTTGATGTCTATCCATTTTCCATTGATTTTTTTCAATGTCCGTTGATGTCCCATCAAGTGTCCTTTTATGTTTTTTCCAGTGGACTTTGACTTCACATTCATTATCCTTTGATGGTTTATCCAGTGTCCTTTGAAGTCCCATACATTGTCCTTTGATGTTTTATCCAGTGTCCTTTGAAGTCTCATCCAGTGTCCTTTGACATTTTAGACAGTGTCCTTTGATGTTTTATCCCATGTCCTTTGATCTTTTCTACACTGTCCTTTGATGTTTCTTCAATTTTCCTTTGATGTATCTTTCCACTGCCTTTGATGTCCATCCAGTTTCATTTGATGTTTTTTCCAGTGTCCGTTGGTCTCCCATCCAGTGTCCTTTGATATTTTGGACAGTTTCCTTTGATGTCCCATTCAGTGTCCTTTGATGTTTTATCCAGTTTGCTTTGATGTTCCATACACTTTCTGTTGATGTTTTTTCCACTGTCCTTTGATGTCCATCCAATTTCCTGTCATGTTTTTTTCCAGTGTCCTTTGATGTCCCATCCAGTGTCCTTTCATCTTTTGTCCACTTTCCTTTAATGTTTCGTCAGTTTTCCTTTTATGTTTTATCCAATGTGCTTTCATGTCTATCCAGCTTCCTTTGATGTTTTTATACAGTATCCTTTGATTTTTCTTCAATTTTCTTTTGATGTTTTTTCACTGTCCTTTGATGTCCAACCAGTTTCCTGTCATGTTTTTCCCAGCAGTGTCCTTTGATGTCTAATCAGTTTCCTTTGATGTTTCTTCAAAATGCCTTTGATGTTTTTTCCACTGTCCTTTGATGTCTTATCCAGTTTCTTTGATGTCTCATCCAGTTTCCTTTGATGTTTTTTTTCACTGTCCTTTGATGTCTATCCATTTTCCATTGATGTTTTTTCAATGTCCGTTGATGTCCATCAAGTGTCCTTTTATGTTTTTTCCAGTGGACTTTGACTTCACATTCATTATCCTTTGATGGTTTATCCAGTGTCCTTTGAAGTCCCATACATTGTCCTTTGATGTTTTATCCAGTGTCCTTTGAAGTCTCATCCAGTGTCCTTTGACATTTTAGACAGTGTCCTTTGATGTTTTATCCCATGTCCTTTGATCTTTTCTACACTGTCCTTTGATGTTTCTTCAATTTTCCTTTGATGTATCTTTCCACTGCCCTTTGATGTCCATCCAGTTTCATTTGATGTTTTTCCAGTGTCAGTTGGTCTCCCTTCCAGTGTCCTTTGATATTTTGGACAGTTTCCTTTGATGTGATATACATTGTCCTTTGATGTCCCATTCAGTGTCCTTTGATGTTTTATCCAGTTTGCTTTGATGTTCCATACACTTTCTGTTGATATTTTGGACAGTGTCATTTGATGTGATATTCAGTGTACTTTGATGTCCCATCCAGTTTCCTTTGATGTTTTTTCCACTGTCCTTTGATGTCCATCCAATTTCCTGTCATGTTTTTTTCAGTGTCCTTTGATGTCCCATCCAGTGTCCTTTCATCTCTTGTCCACTTTCCTTTAATGTTTCGTCAGTTTTCATTTTATGTTTTAACCAATGTGCTTTCATGTCTATCCAGCTTCCTTTGATGTTTTATACAGTGTCCTTTGATGTTTCTTCAGTTTTCCATTGATGTTCTTTCCACTGTCCTTTGATGTCCATCCAATTTCCTGTCATGTTTTTTTCCACTGTCCTTTGATGTCCATCCAATTTCCTGTCATGTTTTTTCCCAGTGTCCTTTGATGTCCCATCCAATTTCCTTTGATGTTTCATCCATTGTCCTTTGATGTTTCTTTCAACATGACTTTGATGTTTGTTCCGCTGTCCTTTGATGTCCATCCAAATTTTCCTTTGATGTTTTATCCAGTGTCCTTTGAAGTCCCATCCATTGTCCTTTGATGTCCCATCCAGTGTCCTTTGATGTTTTATCCACAGTAATTTCATGTCTATCCAGTTTCCATTGATGTTTCGTTTGATGTTGATCCTTTGATGTTTCTTCAATATGCCTTTGATGTTATTTCCACTGTCCTTTGATCTCCATCCAGATTCCTTTGAAGTTTTTCAGTGTCCTTTGATGTCCCATCCAGCGTCCTTTGATGTTTTATCCAGTGTCCTTTGATGTTTCTACTCATTTTCCTTTGATGTTTTATCCACTGTGCTTTTATATCTATCAAGTTTCCTTTGATAATTTTGACAGTGTCCTTTGATGTCCCATCCAGTGTCCTTTGATGTCCAACCAGTTCCTTTGATGTTTCTTCAAAATGCATTTGATGTTTTTTACACTGTCATTTGATGTCCATCCAGTTTTCTGTCATGTTATTTCCAGTGTCCTTACATGTCCCATCCAGTGTCCTTTGATGTTTTATCCCGTGTCCTTTGATGTTTCTTCAGTTTTCCATTGATGTTCTTTCCACTGTCCTTTGATGTCCATCCAATTTCCTGTCATGTTTTTTCCAGTGTCCTTTGATGTCCCATCCATTTCCTTTGATTTTCATCCATTGTCCTTTGATGTTTCTTCAACATGACTTTGATGTTTGTTCCGCTGTCCTTTGATGTCCATCCAAATTTTCCTTTGATGTTTTATCCAGTGTCCTTTGAAGTCCCATCCATTGTCCTTTGATGTCCCATCCAGTGTCCTTTGATGTTTTATCCACAGTAATTTCATGTCTATCCAGTTTCCATTGATGTTTCGTTTGATGTTGATCCTTTGATGTTTCTTCAATATGCCTTTGATGTTATTTCCACTGTCCTTTGATCTCCATCCAGATTCCTTTGAAGTTTTTCAGTGTCCTTTGATGTCCCATCCAGCGTCCTTTGATGTTTTATCCAGTGTCCTTTGATGTTTCTACTCATTTTCCTTTGATGTTTTATCCACTGTGCTTTCATATCTATCAAGTTTCCTTTGATAATTTTGACAGTGTCCTTTGATGTCCCATCCAGTGTCCTTTGATGTCCAACCAGTTTCCTTTGATGTTTCTTCAAAATGCATTTGATGTTTTTACACTGTCATTTGATGTCCATCCAGTTTTCTGTCATGTTATTTCCAGTGTCCTTACATGTCCCATCCAGTGTCCTTTGATGTTTTATCCCGTGTCCTTTGATGTTTCTTCAGTTTTCCATTGATGTTCTTTCCACTGTCCTTTGATGTCCATCCAATTTCCTGTCATGTTTTTTCCAGTGTCCTTTGATGTCCATCCAATTTCCTTTGATGTTTCATCCATTGTCCTTTGATGTTTCTTCAACATGACTTTGATGTTTGTTCCGCTGTCCTTTGATGTCCATCCAAATTTTCCTTTGATGTTTTATCCAGTGTCCTTTGATGTTTTATCCAGTGTCCTTTGAAGTCCCATCCAGTGTCCTTTGATGTTTTATCCACAGTAATTTCATGTCTATCCAGTTTCCATTGATGTTTCCTTTGATGTTGATCCTTTGATGTTTCTTCAATATGCCTTTGATGTTATTTCCACTGTCCTTTGATCTCCATCCAGATTCCTTTGAAGTTTTTCAGTGTCCTTTGATGTCCCATCCAGCGTCCTTTGATGTTTTATCCAGTGTCCTTTGATGTTTCTACTCATTTTCCTTTGATGTTTTATCCACTGTGCTTTCATATCTATCAAGTTTCCTTTGATAATTTTGACAGTGTCCTTTGATGTCCCATCCAGTGTCCTTTGATGTCCAACCAGTTTCCTTTGATGTTTCTTCAAAATGCATTTGATGTTTTTACACTGTCATTTGATGTCCATCCAGTTTTCTGTCATGTTATTTCCAGTGTCCTTACATGTCCCATCCAGTGTCCTTTGATGTTTTATCCCGTGTCCTTTGATGTTTCTTCAGTTTTCCATTGATGTTCTTTCCACTGTCCTTTGATGTCCATCCAATTTCCTGTCATGTTTTTTCCAGTGTCCTTTGATGTCCCATCCAATTTCCTTTGATGTTTCATCCATTGTCCTTTGATGTTTCTTCAACATGACTTTGATGTTTGTTCCGCTGTCCTTTGATGTCCATCCAAATTTTCCTTTGATGTTTTATCCAGTGTCCTTTGAAGTCCCATCCATTGTCCTTTGATGTCCCATCCAGTGTCCTTTGATGTTTTATCCACAGTAATTTCATGTCTATCCAGTTTCCATTGATGTTTTCGTTTGATGTTGATCCTTTGATGTTTCTTCAATATGCCTTTTGATGTTATTTCCACTGTCCTTTGATCTCCCATCCAGATTCCTTTGAAGTTTTTCAGTGTCCTTGATGTCCCATCCAGCGTCCTTTGATGTTTTATCCAGTGTCCTTTGATGTTTCTACTCATTTTCCTTTGATGTTTTATCCACTGTGCTTTCATATCTATCAAGTTTCCTTTGATAATTTTGACAGTGTCCTTTGATGTCCCATCCAGTGTCCTTTGATGTCCAACCAGTTTCCTTTGATGTTTCTTCAAAATGCATTTGATGTTTTTTACACTGTCATTTGATGTCCATCCAGTTTTCTGTCATGTTATTTCCAGTGTCCTTACATGTCCCATCCAGTGTCCTTTGATGTTTTATCCCGTGTCCTTTGATGTCTTCCATGTTCTTTCCATTGATGTCCATCAATTTCCTGTCATGTTTTTTCACTGTCCTTTGATGTCCATCCAATTTCCTGTCATGTTTTTTCCAGTGTCCTTTGATGTCCCATCCAATTTCCTTTGATGTTTCATCCATTGTCCTTTGATGTTTCTTCAACATGACTTTGATGTTTGTTCCGCTGTCCTTTGATGTCCATCCAAATTTTCCTTTTGATGTTTTATCCAGTGTCCTTTGAAGTCCCATACATTGTCCTTTTGATGTCCCATCCAGTGTACTTTGATGTCCTTTGATGTCCATCCAGTTTATTTTTTGTTTTTTCAACATGCCTTTGATGTTTTTTCCACTGTCCTTTGATGTCTATCCATTTTCCATTGATGTTTTTCAATGTCCGTTGATGTCCCATCAAGTGTCCTATTATGTTTTTTCCAGTGGACTTTGACTTCACATTCATTATCCTTTGATGGTTTATCCAGTGTCCTTTGAAGTCCATACATTGTCCTTTGATGTTTTATCCAGTGTCCTTTGAAGTCTCATCCAGTGTCCTTTGACATTTTAGACAGTGTCCTTTGATGTTTTATCCCATGTCCTTTGATCTTTTCTACACTGTCCTTTGATGTTTCTTCAATTTTCCTTTGATGTATCTTTCCACTGCCCTTTGATGTCCATCCAGTTTCATTTGATGTTTTTTCCAGTGTCCGTTGGTCTCCCATCCAGTGTCCTTTGATATTTTGGACAGTTTCCTTTGATGTCCCATTCAGTGTCCTTTGATGTTTTATCCAGTTTGCTTTGATGTTCCATACACTTTCCATTGATGTTCTTTCCACTGTCCTTTGATGTCCATCCAATTTCCTGTCATGTTTTTTCCAGTGTCCTTTGATGTCCCATCCAATTTCCTTTGATGTTTCATCCATTGTACTTTGATGTTTCCTCAACATGACTTTGATGTTTGTTCTGCTGTCCTTTGATGTCCATCCAAATTTTCCTTTGATGTTTTATCCAGTGTCCTTTGAAGTCCCATACATTGTCCTTTGATGTCCCATCCAGTGTACTTTGATGTCCTTTGATGTCCATCCAGTTTTATTTTTTGTTTTTTCAACATGCCTTTGATGTTTTTTCCACTGTCCTTTGATGTCTATCCATTTTCCATTGATGTTTTTTCAATGTCCGTTGATGTCCCATCAAGTGTCCTTTTATGTTTTTTCCAGTGGACTTTGACTTCACATTCATTATCCTTTGATGGTTTATCCAGTGTCCTTTTGAAGTCCCATACATTGTCCTTTGATGTTTTATCCAGTGTTCCTTTGAAGTCTCATCCAGTGTCCTTTGACATTTTAGACAGTGTCCTTTGATGTTTTATCCCATGTCCTTTGATCTTTTCTACACTGTCCTTTGATGTTTCTTCAATTTTCCTTTGATGTATCTTTCCACTGCCCTTTGATGTCCATCCAGTTTCATTGATGTTTTTTCCAGTGTCCGTTGGTCTCCCATCCCAGTGTCCTTTGATATTTTGGACAGTTTCCTTTGATGTCCCATTCAGTGTCCTTTGATGTTTTTATCCAGTTTGCTTTGATGTTCCATACACTTTCTGTTGATGTTTTTTCCACTGTCCCTTTGATGTCCATCCAATTTCCTGTCATGTTTTTTTCCAGTGTCCTTTGATGTCCCATCCAGTGTCCTTTCATCTTTTGTCCACTTTCCTTTAATGTTTCGTCAGTTTTTCCTTTTATGTTTTATCCAATGTGCTTTCATGTCTATCCAGCTTCCTTTGATGTTTTATACAGTATCCTTTGATTTTTCTTCAATTTTCTTTTGATGTTTTTTCCACTGTCCTTTGATGTCCAACCAGTTTCCTGTCATGTTTTTCCCAGCAGTGTCCTTTGATGTCTAATCAGTTTCCTTTGATGTTTCTTCAAAATGCCTTTGATGTTTTTTCCACTGTCCTTTGATGTCTTATCCAGTTTCTTTGATGTCTCATCCAGTTTCCTTTGATGTTTTTTTTTCACTGTCCTTTGATGTCTATCCATTTTCCATTGATGTTTTTTCAATGTCCGTTGATGTCCCATCAAGTGTCCTTTTATGTTTTTTCCAGTGGACTTTGACTTCACATTCATTATCCTTTGATGGTTTATCCAGTGTCCTTTGAAGTCCATACATTGTCCTTTGATGTTTTATCCAGTGTCCTTTGAAGTCTCATCCAGTGTCCTTTGACATTTTAGACCAGTGTCCTTTGATGTTTTATCCCATGTCCTTTGATCTTTTCTACACTGTCCTTTGATGTTTCTTCAATTTTCCTTTGATGTATCTTTCCACTGCCCTTTGATGTCCATCCAGTTTCATTTGATGTTTTTTCCAGTGTCAGTTGGTCTCCCTTCCAGTGTCCTTTGATATTTTGGACCAGTTTCCTTTGATGTGATATACATTGTCCTTTGATGTCCCATTCCAGTGTCCTTTGATGTTTTATCCAGTTTGCTTTGATGTTCCATACACTTTCTGTTGATATTTTGGACAGTGTCATTTGATGTGATATTCAGTGTACTTTGATGTCCCATCCAGTTTCCTTTTATGTTTTTTCCACTGTCCTTTGATGTCCATCCAATTTCCTGTCATGTTTTTTTTCAGTGTCCTTTGATGTCCCATCCAGTGTCCTTTCATCTCTTGTCCACTTTCCTTTAATGTTTCGTCAGTTTTCATTTTATGTTTTAACCAATGTGCTTTCATGTCTATCCAGCTTCCTTTGATGTTTTATACAGTGTCCTTTGATGTTTCTTCAGTTTTCCATTGATGTTCTTTCCACTGTCCTTTGATGTCCATCCAATTTCCTGTCATGTTTTTTCCACTGTCCTTTGATGTCCATCCCAATTTCCTGTCATGTTTTTTCCAGTGTCCTTTGATGTCCCATCCAATTTCCTTTGATGTTTCATCCATTGTCCTTTGATGTTTCTTCAACATGACTTTGATGTTTGTTCCGCTGTCCTTTGATGTCCATCCAAATTTTCCTTTGATGTTTTATCCAGTGTCCTTTGAAGTCCCATCCATTGTCCTTTGATGTCCCATCCCAGTGTCCTTTGATGTTTTATCCACAGTAATTTCATGTCTATCCAGTTTCCATTGATGTTTCGTTTGATGTTGATCCTTTGATGTTTCTTCAATATGCCTTTGATGTTATTTCCACTGTCCTTTGATCTCCATCCAGATTCCTTTGAAGTTTTTCAGTGTCCTTTGATGTCCCATCCAGCGTCCTTTGATGTTTTATCCAGTGTCCTTTGATGTTTCTACTCATTTTCCTTTGATGTTTTATCCACTGTGCTTTCATATCTATCAAGTTTCCTTTGATAATTTTGACAGTGTCCTTTGATGTCCCATCCAGTGTCCTTTGATGTCCAACCAGTTTCCTTTGATGTTTCTTCAAAATGCATTTGATGTTTTTTACACTGTCATTTGATGTCCATTCCAGTTTTCTGTCATGTTATTTCCAGTGTCCTTACATGTCCCATCCAGTGTCCTTTGATGTTTTATCCCGTGTCCTTTGATGTTTCTTCAGTTTTCCATTGATGTTCTTTCCACTGTCCTTTGATGTCCATCCAATTTCCTGTCATGTTTTTTCCAGTGTCCTTTGATGTCCCATCCCAATTTCCTTTGATGTTTCATCCATTGTCCTTTGATGTTTCTTCAACATGACTTTGATGTTTGTTCCGCTGTCCTTTGATGTCCATCCAAATTTTCCTTTGATGTTTTATCCAGTGTCCTTTGAAGTCCCATCCATTGTCCTTTGATGTCCCATCCAGTGTCCTTTGATGTTTTATCCACAGTAATTTCATGTCTATCCAGTTTCCATTGATGTTTCGTTTGATGTTGATCCTTTGATGTTTCTTCAATATGCCTTTGATGTTATTTCCACTGTCCTTTGATCTCCATCCAGATTCCTTTGAAGTTTTTCAGTGTCCTTTGATGTCCCATCCAGCGTCCTTTGATGTTTTATCCAGTGTCCTTTGATGTTTCTACTCATTTTCCTTTGATGTTTTATCCACTGTGCTTTCATATCTATCAAGTTTCCTTTGATAATTTTGACAGTGTCCTTTGATGTCCCATCCAGTGTCCTTTGATGTCCAACCAGTTTCCTTTGATGTTTCTTCAAAATGCATTTGATGTTTTTTACACTGTCATTTGATGTCCATCCAGTTTTCTGTCATGTTATTTCCAGTGTCCTTACATGTCCCATCCAGTGTCCTTTGATGTTTTATCCCGTGTCCTTTGATGTTTCTTCAGTTTTCCATTGATGTTCTTTCCACTGTCCTTTGATGTCCATCCAATTTCCTGTCATGTTTTTTCCAGTGTCCTTTGATGTCCCATCCAATTTCCTTTGATGTTTCATCCATTGTCCTTTGATGTTTCTTCAACATGACTTTGATGTTTGTTCCGCTGTCCTTTGATGTCCATCCAAATTTCCTTTGATGTTTTATCCAGTGTCCTTTGAAGTCCCATCCATTGTCCTTTGATGTCCCATCCAGTGTCCTTTGATGTTTTATCCACAGTAATTTCATGTCTATCCAGTTTCCATTGATGTTTCGTTTGATGTTGATCCTTTGATGTTTCTTCAATATGCCTTTGATGTTATTTCCACTGTCCTTTGATCTCCATCCAGATTCCTTTGAAGTTTTTCAGTGTCCTTTGATGTCCCATCCAGCGTCCTTTGATGTTTTATCCAGTGTCCTTTGATGTTTCTACTCATTTTCCTTTGATGTTTTATCCACTGTGCTTTCATATCTATCAAGTTTCCTTTGATAATTTTGACAGTGTCCTTTGATGTCCCATCCAGTGTCCTTTGATGTCCAACCAGTTTCCTTTGATGTTTCTTCAAAATGCATTTGATGTTTTTTACACTGTCATTTGATGTCCATCCAGTTTTCTGTCATGTTATTTCCAGTGTCCTTACATGTCCCATCCAGTGTCCTTTGATGTTTTATCCCGTGTCCTTTGATGTTTCTTCAGTTTTCCATTGATGTTCTTTCCACTGTCCTTTGATGTCCATCCAATTTCCTGTCATGTTTTTTCCAGTGTCCTTTGATGTCCCATCCAATTTCCTTTGATGTTTCATCCATTGTCCTTTGATGTTTCTTCAACATGACTTTGATGTTTGTTCCGCTGTCCTTTGATGTCCATCCAAATTTTCCTTTGATGTTTTATCCAGTGTCCTTTGAAGTCCCATACATTGTCCTTTGATGTCCCATCCAGTGTACTTTGATGTTTTATCCACAGTAATTTCATGTCTATCCAGTTTCCATTGATGTTTCGTTTGATGTTGATCCTTTGATGTTTCTTCAATATGCCTTTGATGTTATTTCCACTGTCCTTTGATCTCCATCCAGATTCCTTTGAAGTTTTTCAGTGTCCTTTGATGTCCCATCCAGCGTCCTTTGATGTTTTATCCAGTGTCCTTTGATGTTTCTACTCATTTTCCTTTGATGTTTTATCCACTGTGCTTTCATATCTATCAAGTTTCCTTTGATAATTTTGACAGTGTCCTTTGATGTCCCATCCAGTGTCCTTTGATGTCCAACCAGTTTCCTTTGATGTTTCTTCAAAATGCATTTGATGTTTTTTACACTGTCATTTGATGTCCATCCAGTTTTCTGTCATGTTATTTCCAGTGTCCTTACATGTCCCATCCAGTGTCCTTTGATGTTTTATCCCGTGTCCTTTGATGTTTCTTCAGTTTTCCATTGATGTTCTTTCCACTGTCCTTTGATGTCCATCCAATTTCCTGTCATGTTTTTTCCAGTGTCCTTTGATGTCCCATCCAATTTCCTTTGATGTTTCATCCATTTTCCTTTGATGTTTCTTCAACATGACTTTGATGTTTGTTCCGCTGTCCTTTGATGTCCATCCAAATTTTCCTTTGATGTTTTATCCAGTGTCCTTTGATGTTTTATCCAGTGTCCTTTGAAGTCCCATCCAGTGTCCTTTGATGTTTTATCCACAGTAATTTCATGTCTATCCAGTTTCCATTGATGTTTCGTTTGATGTTGATCCTTTGATGTTTCTTCAATATGCCTTTGATGTTATTTCCACTGTCCTTTGATCTCCATCCAGATTCCTTTGAAGTTTTTCAGTGTCCTTTGATGTCCCATCCAGCGTCCTTTGATGTTTTATCCAGTGTCCTTTGATGTTTCTACTCATTTTCCTTTGATGTTTTATCCACTGTGCTTTCATATCTATCAAGTTTCCTTTGATAATTTTGACAGTGTCCTTTGATGTCCCATCCAGTGTCCTTTGATGTCCAACCAGTTTCCTTTGATGTTTCTTCAAAATGCATTTGATGTTTTTTACACTGTCATTTGATGTCCATCCAGTTTTCTGTCATGTTATTTCCAGTGTCCTTACATGTCCCATCCAGTGTCCTTTGATGTTTTATCCCGTGTCCTTTGATGTTTCTTCAGTTTTCCATTGATGTTCTTTCCACTGTCCTTTGATGTCCATCCAATTTCCTGTCATGTTTTTTCCAGTGTCCTTTGATGTCCCATCCAATTTCCTTTGATGTTTCATCCATTGTCCTTTGATGTTTCTTCAACATGACTTTGATGTTTGTTCCGCTGTCCTTTGATGTCCATCCAAATTTTCCTTTGATGTTTTATCCAGTGTCCTTTGAAGTCCCATACATTGTCCTTTGATGTCCCATCCAGTGTCCTTTGATGTTTTATCCACAGTAATTTCATGTCTATCCAGTTTCCATTGATGTTTCGTTTGATGTTGATCCTTTGATGTTTCTTCAATATGCCTTTGATGTTATTTCCACTGTCCTTTGATCTCCATCCAGATTCCTTTGAAGTTTTTCAGTGTCCTTTGATGTCCCATCCAGCGTCCTTTGATGTTTTATCCAGTGTCCTTTGATGTTTCTACTCATTTTCCTTTGATGTTTTATCCACTGTGCTTTCATATCTATCATGTTTCCTTTGATAATTTTGACAGTGTCCTTTGATGTCCCATCCAGTGTCCTTTGATGTCCAACCAGTTTCCTTTGATGTTTCTTCAAAATGCATTTGATGTTTTTTACACTGTCATTTGATGTCCATCCAGTTTTCTGTCATGTTATTTCCAGTGTCCTTACATGTCCCATCCAGTGTCCTTTGATGTTTTATCCCGTGTCCTTTGATGTTTCTTCAGTTTTCCATTGATGTTCTTTCCACTGTCCTTTGATGTCCATCCAATTTCCTGTCATGTTTTATCCAGTGTCCTTTGAAGTCCCATACATTGTCCTTTGATGTCCCATCCAGTGTACTTTGATGTCCTTTGATGTCCATCCAGTTTTATTTTTTGTTTTTTCAACATGCCTTTGATGTTTTTTCCACTGTCCTTTGATGTCTATCCATTTTCCATTGATGTTTTTTCAATGTCCGTTGATGTCCCATCAAGTGTCCTTTTATGTTTTTTCCAGTGGACTTTGACTTCACATTCATTATCCTTTGATGGTTTATCCAGTGTCCTTTGAAGTCCCATACATTGTCCTTTGATGTTTTATCCAGTGTCCTTTGAAGTCTCATCCAGTGTCCTTTGACATTTTAGACAGTGTCCTTTGATGTTTTATCCCATGTCCTTTGATCTTTTCTACACTGTCCTTTGATGTTTCTTCAATTTTCCTTTGATGTATCTTTCCACTGCCCTTTGATGTCCATCCAGTTTCATTTGATGTTTTTTCCAGTGTCAGTTGGTCTCCCTTCCAGTGTCCTTTGATATTTTGGACAGTTTACTTTGATGTGATATACATTGTCCTTTGATGTCCCATTCAGTGTCCTTTGATGTTTTATCCAGTTTGCTTTGATGTTCCATACACTTTCCATTGATGTTCTTTCCACTGTCCTTTGATGTCCATCCAATTTCCTGTCATGTTTTTTCCAGTGTCCTTTGATGTCCCATCCAATTTCCTTTGATGTTTCATCCATTGTACTTTGATGTTTCCTCAACATGACTTTGATGTTTGTTCTGCTGTCCTTTGATGTCCATCCAAATTTTCCTTTGATGTTTTATCCAGTGTCCTTTGAAGTCCCATACATTGTCCTTTGATGTCCCATCCAGTGTACTTTGATGTCCTTTGATGTCCATCCAGTTTTATTTTTTGTTTTTTCAACATGCCTTTGATGTTTTTTCCACTGTCCTTTGATGTCTATCCATTTTCCATTGATGTTTTTTCAATGTCCGTTGATGTCCCATCAAGTGTCCTTTTATGTTTTTTCCAGTGGACTTTGACTTCACATTCATTATCCTTTGATGGTTTATCCAGTGTCCTTTGAAGTCCCATACATTGTCCTTTGATGTTTTATCCAGTGTCCTTTGAAGTCTCATCCAGTGTCCTTTGACATTTTAGACAGTGTCCTTTGATGTTTTATCCCATGTCCTTTGATCTTTTCTACACTGTCCTTTGATGTTTCTTCAATTTTCCTTTGATGTTTTTTCCACTGTCCTTTGATGTCCATCCAATTTCCTGTCATGTTTTTTTTCAGTGTCCTTTGATGTCCCATCCAGTGTCCTTTGATGTTTTATCCACAGTAATTTCATGTCTATCCAGTTTCCATTGATGTTTCGTTTGATGTTGATCCTTTGATGTTTCTTCAATATGCCTTTGATGTTATTTCCACTGTCCTTTGATCTCCATCCAGATTCCTTTGAAGTTTTTCAGTGTCCTTTGATGTCCCATCCAGCGTCCTTTGATGTTTTATCCAGTGTCCTTTGATGTTTCTACTCATTTTCCTTTGATGTTTTATCCACTGTGCTTTCATATCTATCAAGTTTCCTTTGATAATTTTGACAGTGTCCTTTGATGTCCCATCCAGTGTCCTTTGATGTCCCATCCAGTGTCCTTTGATGTCCAACCAGTTTCCTTTGATGTTTCTTCAAAATGCATTTGATGTTTTTTACACTGTCATTTGATGTCCATCCAGTTTTCTGTCATGTTATTTCCAGTGTCCTTACATGTCCCATCCAGTGTCCTTTGATGTTTTATCCCGTGTCCTTTGATGTTTCTTCAGTTTTCCATTGATGTTCTTTCCACTGTCCTTTGATGTCCATCCAATTTCCTGTCATGTTTTATCCAGTGTCCTTTGAAGTCCCATACATTGTCCTTTGATGTCCCATCCAGTGTACTTTGATGTCCTTTGATGTCCATCCAGTTTTATTTTTTGTTTTTTCAACATGCCTTTGATGTTTTTTCCACTGTCCTTTGATGTCTATCCATTTTCCATTGATGTTTTTTCAATGTCCGTTGATGTCCCATCAAGTGTCCTTTTATGTTTTTTCCAGTGGACTTTGACTTCACATTCATTATCCTTTGATGGTTTATCCAGTGTCCTTTGAAGTCCCATACATTGTCCTTTGATGTTTTATCCAGTGTCCTTTGAAGTCTCATCCAGTGTCCTTTGACATTTTAGACAGTGTCCTTTGATGTTTTATCCCATGTCCTTTGATCTTTTCTACACTGTCCTTTGATGTTTCTTCAATTTTCCTTTGATGTATCTTTCCACTGCCCTTTGATGTCCATCCAGTTTCATTTGATGTTTTTTCCAGTGTCAGTTGGTCTCCCTTCCAGTGTCCTTTGATATTTTGGACAGTTTCCTTTGATGTGATATACATTGTCCTTTGATGTCCCATTCAGTGTCCTTTGATGTTTTATCCAGTTTGCTTTGATGTTCCATACACTTTCTGTTGATATTTTGGACAGTGTCATTTGATGTGATATTCAGTGTACTTTGATGTCCCATCCAGTTTCCTTTGATGTTTTTTCCACTGTCCTTTGATGTCCATCCAATTTCCTGTCATGTTTTTTTTCAGTGTCCTTTGATGTCCCATCCAGTGTCCTTTCATCTCTTGTCCACTTTCCTTTAATGTTTCGTCAGTTTTCCTTTTATGTTTTATCCAATGTGCTTTCATGTCTATCCAGCTTCCTTTGATGTTTTATACAGTGTCCTTTGATGTTTCTTCAGTTTTCCATTGATGTTCTTTCCACTGTCCTTTGATGTCCATCCAATTTCCTGTCATGTTTTTTCCACTGTCCTTTGATGTCCATCCAATTTCCTGTCATGTTTTTTCCAGTGTCCTTTGATGTCCCATCCAATTTCCTTTGATGTTTCATCCATTGTCCTTTGATGTTTCTTCAACATGACTTTGATTTTTGTTCCGCTGTCCTTTGATGTCCATCCAAATTTTCCTTTGATGTTTTATCCAGTGTCCTTTGAAGTCCCATACATTGTCCTTTGATGTCCCATCCAGCGTCCTTTGATGTTTTATCCAGTGTCCTTTGATGTTTCTACTCATTTTCCTTTGATGTTTTATCCACTGTGCTTTCATATCTATCAAGTTTCCTTTGATAATTTTGACAGTGTCCTTTGATGTCCCATCCAGTGTCCTTTGATGTCCAACCAGTTTCCTTTGATGTTTCTTCAAAATGCATTTGATGTTTTTTACACTGTCATTTGATGTCCATCCAGTTTTCTGTCATGTTATTTCCAGTGTCCTTACATGTCCCATCCAGTGTCCTTTGATGTTTTATCCCGTGTCCTTTGATGTTTCTTCAGTTTTCCATTGATGTTCTTTCCACTGTCCTTTGATGTCCATCCAATTTCCTGTCATGTTTTTTCCAGTGTCCTTTGATGTCCCATCCAATTTCCTTTGATGTTTCATCCATTGTCCTTTGATGTTTCTTCAACATGACTTTGATGTTTGTTCCGCTGTCCTTTGATGTCCATCCAAATTTTCCTTTGATGTTTTATCCAGTGTCCTTTGATGTTTTATCCAGTGTCCTTTGAAGTCCCATCCAGTGTCCTTTGATGTTTTATCCACAGTAATTTCATGTCTATCCAGTTTCCATTGATGTTTCCTTTGATGTTGATCCTTTGATGTTTCTTCAATATGCCTTTGATGTTATTTCCACTGTCCTTTGATCTCCATCCAGATTCCTTTGAAGTTTTTCAGTGTCCTTTGATGTCCCATCCAGCGTCCTTTGATGTTTTATCCAGTGTCCTTTGATGTTTCTACTCATTTTCCTTTGATGTTTTATCCACTGTGCTTTCATATCTATCAAGTTTCCTTTGATAATTTTGACAGTGTCCTTTGATGTCCCATCCAGTGTCCTTTGATGTCCAACCAGTTTCCTTTGATGTTTCTTCAAAATGCATTTGATGTTTTTTACACTGTCATTTGATGTCCATCCAGTTTTCTGTCATGTTATTTCCAGTGTCCTTACATGTCCCATCCAGTGTCCTTTGATGTTTTATCCCGTGTCCTTTGATGTTTCTTCAGTTTTCCATTGATGTTCTTTCCACTGTCCTTTGATGTCCATCCAATTTCCTGTCATGTTTTTTCCAGTGTCCTTTGATGTCCCATCCAATTTCCTTTGATGTTTCATCCATTGTCCTTTGATGTTTCTTCAACATGACTTTGATGTTTGTTCCGCTGTCCTTTGATGTCCATCCAAATTTTCCTTTGATGTTTTATCCAGTGTCCTTTGAAGTCCCATCCATTGTCCTTTGATGTCCCATCCAGTGTCCTTTGATGTTTTATCCACAGTAATTTCATGTCTATCCAGTTTCCATTGATGTTTCGTTTGATGTTGATCCTTTGATGTTTCTTCAATATGCCTTTGATGTTATTTCCACTGTCCTTTGATCTCCATCCAGATTCCTTTGAAGTTTTTCAGTGTCCTTTGATGTCCCATCCAGCGTCCTTTGATGTTTTATCCAGTGTCCTTTGATGTTTCTACTCATTTTCCTTTGATGTTTTATCCACTGTGCTTTCATATCTATCAAGTTTCCTTTGATAATTTTGACAGTGTCCTTTGATGTCCCATCCAGTGTCCTTTGATGTCCAACCAGTTTCCTTTGATGTTTCTTCAAAATGCATTTGATGTTTTTTACACTGTCATTTGATGTCCATCCAGTTTTCTGTCATGTTATTTCCAGTGTCCTTACATGTCCCATCCAGTGTCCTTTGATGTTTTATCCCGTGTCCTTTGATGTTTCTTCAGTTTTCCATTGATGTTCTTTCCACTGTCCTTTGATGTCCATCCAATTTCCTGTCATGTTTTTTCCAGTGTCCTTTGATGTCCCATCCAATTTCCTTTGATGTTTCATCCATTGTCCTTTGATGTTTCTTCAACATGACTTTGATGTTTGTTCCGCTGTCCTTTGATGTCCATCCAAATTTTCCTTTGATGTTTTATCCAGTGTCCTTTGAAGTCCCATACATTGTCCTTTGATGTCCCATCCAGTGTACTTTGATGTTTTATCCACAGTAATTTCATGTCTATCCAGTTTCCATTGATGTTTCGTTTGATGTTGATCCTTTGATGTTTCTTCAATATGCCTTTGATGTTATTTCCACTGTCCTTTTGATCTCCATCCAGATTCCTTTGAAGTTTTTCAGTGTCCTTTGATGTCCCATCCAGCGTCCTTTGATGTTTTATCCAGTGTCCCTTTGATGTTTCTACTCATTTTCCTTTGATGTTTTATCCACTGTGCTTTCATATCTATCAAGTTTCCTTTGATAATTTTGACAGTGTCCTTTGATGTCCCATCCAGTGTCCTTTGATGTCCAACCAGTTTCCTTTGATGTTTCTTCAAAATGCATTTGATGTTTTTTACACTGTCATTTGATGTCCATCCAGTTTTCTGTCATGTTATTTCCAGTGTCCTTACATGTCCCATCCAGTGTCCTTTGATGTTTTATCCCGTGTCCTTTGATGTTTCTTCAGTTTTCCATTGATGTTCTTTCCACTGTCCTTTGATGTCCATCCAATTTCCTGTCATGTTTTTTCCAGTGTCCTTTGATGTCCCATCCAATTTCCTTTGATGTTTCATCCATTTTCCTTTGATGTTTCTTCAACATGACTTTGATGTTTGTTCCGCTGTCCTTTGATGTCCATCCAAATTTTCCTTTGATGTTTTATCCAGTGTCCTTTGATGTTTTATCCAGTGTCCTTTGAAGTCCCATCCAGTGTCCTTTGATGTTTTATCCACAGTAATTTCATGTCTATCCAGTTTCCATTGATGTTTCCTTTGATGTTGATCCTTTGATGTTTCTTCAATATGCCTTTGATGTTATTTCCACTGTCCTTTGATCTCCATCCAGATTCCTTTGAAGTTTTTCAGTGTCCTTTGATGTCCCATCCAGCGTCCTTTGATGTTTTATCCAGTGTCCTTTGATGTTTCTACTCATTTTCCTTTGATGTTTTATCCACTGTGCTTTCATATCTATCAAGTTTCCTTTGATAATTTTGACAGTGTCCTTTGATGTCCCATCCAGTGTCCTTTGATGTCCAACCAGTTTCCTTTGATGTTTCTTCAAAATGCATTTGATGTTTTTTACACTGTCATTTGATGTCCATCCAGTTTTCTGTCATGTTATTTCCAGTGTCCTTACATGTCCCATCCAGTGTCCTTTGATGTTTTATCCCGTGTCCTTTGATGTTTCTTCAGTTTTCCATTGATGTTCTTTCCACTGTCCTTTGATGTCCATCCAATTTCCTGTCATGTTTTTTCCAGTGTCCTTTGATGTCCCATCCAATTTCCTTTGATGTTTCATCCATTGTCCTTTGATGTTTCTTCAACATGACTTTGATGTTTGTTCCGCTGTCCTTTGATGTCCATCCAAATTTTCCTTTGATGTTTTATCCAGTGTCCTTTGAAGTCCCATACATTGTCCTTTGATGTCCCATCCAGTGTCCTTTGATGTTTTATCCACAGTAATTTCATGTCTATCCAGTTTCCATTGATGTTTCCTTTGATGTTGATCCTTTGATGTTTCTTCAATATGCCTTTGATGTTATTTCCACTGTCCTTTGATCTCCATCCAGATTCCTTTGAAGTTTTTCAGTGTCCTTTGATGTCCCATCCAGCGTCCTTTGATGTTTTATCCAGTGTCCTTTGATGTTTCTACTCATTTTCCTTTGATGTTTTATCCACTGTGCTTTCATATCTATCAAGTTTCCTTTGATAATTTTGACAGTGTCCTTTGATGTCCCATCCAGTGTCCTTTGATGTCCAACCAGTTTCCTTTGATGTTTCTTCAAAATGCATTTGATGTTTTTTACACTGTCATTTGATGTCCATCCAGTTTTCTGTCATGTTATTTCCAGTGTCCTTACATGTCCCATCCAGTGTCCTTTGATGTTTTATCCCGTGTCCTTTGATGTTTCTTCAGTTTTCCATTGATGTTCTTTCCACTGTCCTTTGATGTCCATCCAATTTCCTGTCATGTTTTTTCCAGTGTCCTTTGATGTCCCATCCAATTTCCTTTGATGTTTCATCCATTTTCCTTTGATGTTTCTTCAACATGACTTTGATGTTTGTTCCGCTGTCCTTTGATGTCCATCCAAATTTTCCTTTGATGTTTTATCCAGTGTCCTTTGATGTTTTATCCAGTGTCCTTTGAAGTCCCATCCAGTGTCCTTTGATGTTTTATCCACAGTAATTTCATGTCTTATCCAGTTTCCATTGATGTTTCCTTTGATGTTGATCCTTTGATGTTTCTTCAATATGCCTTTGATGTTATTTCCCACTGTCCTTTGATCTCCATCCAGATTCCTTTGAAGTTTTTCAGTGTCCTTTGATGTCCCATCCAGCGTCCTTTGATGTTTTATCCAGTGTCCTTTGATGTTTCTACTCATTTTCCTTTGATGTTTTTATCCACTGTGCTTTCATATCTATCAAGTTTCCTTTGATAATTTTGACAGTGTCCTTTGATGTCCCATCCCAGTGTCCTTTGATGTCCAACCAGTTTCCTTTGATGTTTCTTCAAAATGCATTTGATGTTTTTTACACTGTCATTTGATGTCCATCCAGTTTTCTGTCATGTTATTTCCAGTGTCCTTACATGTCCCATCCAGTGTCCTTTGATGTTTTATCCCGTGTCCTTTGATGTTTCTTCAGTTTTCCATTGATGTTCTTTCCACTGTCCTTTGATGTCCATCCAATTTCCTGTCATGTTTTTTCCAGTGTCCTTTGATGTCCCATCCAATTTCCTTTGATGTTTCATCCATTTGTCCTTTGATGTTTCTTCAACATGACTTTGATGTTTGTTCCGCTGTCCTTTGATGTCCATCCAAATTTTCCTTTGATGTTTTATCCAGTGTCCTTTGAAGTCCCATACATTGTCTTTGATGTCCTCCATTGTCCTTTGATGTTTTCCACATATTTCATGTCTATCCAGTTTCATGATGTTTCTTTGATGTGATCCTTATGTTTCTTCAATATGCCTTATGTTATTCCACGTGTCCTTTGATCTCCATCCATATTCCTTTGAAGTTTTTCAGTGTCCTTTGATGTCCCATCCAGCGTCCTTTGATGTTTTATCCAGTGTCCTTTGATGTTTCTACTCATTTTCCTTTGATGTTTTATCCACTGTGCTTTCATATCTATCATGTTTCCTTTGATAATTTTGACAGTGTCCTTTGATGTCCCATCCAGTGTCCTTTGATGTCCAACCAGTTTCCTTTGATGTTTCTTCAAAATGCATTTGATGTTTTTTACACTGTCATTTGATGTCCATCCAGTTTTCTGTCATGTTATTTCCAGTGTCCTTACATGTCCCATCCAGTTGTCCTTTGATGTTTTATCCCGTGTCCTTTGATGTTTCTTCAGTTTTTCCATTGATGTTCTTTCCACTGTCCTTTGATGTCCATCCAATTTCCTTGTCATGTTTTTTTCCAGTGTCCTTTTGATGTCCCATCCAATTTCCTTTGATGTTTCATCCATTGTCCTTTGATGTTTCTTCAACATGACTTTGATGTTTGTTCTGCTGTCCTTTGATGTCCATCCAAATTTTCCTTTGATGTTTTATCCAGTGTCCTTTGAAGTCCCATACATTGTCCTTTGATGTCCCATCCAGTGTACTTTGATGTCCTTTGATGTCCATCCAGTTTTATTTTTTGTTTTTTCAACATGCCTTTGATGTTTTTTCCACTGTCTTTTGATGTCCAACCAGTTTCCTGTCATGTTTTTCCCAGCAGTGTCCTTTGATGTCTAATCAGTTTCCTTTGATGTTTCTTCAAAATGCCTTTTGATGTTTTTTCCACTGTCCTTTGATGTCTTATCCAGTTTCTTTGATGTCTCATCAGTTTCCTTTTGATGTTTTTTTTCACTGTCCTTTGATGTCTAATCAGTTTCCTTTGATGTTTGTGTGTGTGTGTGTGTGTGTGGAGGGGGGTGGCAGAGCAGGGAGAGTGTCAGAGTCCAGGTGGTGTGTGTGTGTGTGTTGGGGGGGCAGAGCAGGGAGAGAGTTCAGCGTCCTGACAGCCTGGTGGACGAAGCTGTCCCACAGTCTGCCGGTCCTGGCCCGCAGGCTCTGCAGTCTCCTCCCCGATGGCAGCAGGCTGAAGAGGCTGTGTGACGGGTGAGTGGGGTCTCTCGCAATGCAAAGGGTTTTGCGGGTGAGGCGAGAGGTGTAGAGGTCTTGGAGGGAGGGGAGAGAAGCGCCGACGATCTTCTCAGCTGCTCTCACGATGCGCTGGAGGTTCTTCCTGCAGGACATGGAGCAGGTGCCGTACCACACGGTGATGCTGCTGGTCAGGACGCTCTCGATTGGTGCCTCTGTAGAAGATGTGCATGATGGGAGCCGGGGCTCTTAGCTTTCCTCAGTTTGCGGAGGAAGTAGAGGCGCTGGTTCGCTTTCTTGGCCAGTGATGTGGTGTTGGTGGTCCAGGAGAGGTCCTCAGTGACGTGCACACCCAGGAATTTGGTGCTGCTCACCCTCTCCACCATAGCACCATTGATGGTCAAAGGGGCATGCTGGGGGCATCTTCTCCTGAAGTCCACAACAATCTCCTTCGTCTTCTCCACGTTCAGAGAGAGATTGTTGTGTTCACACCACAAGGCCAGGCGGCTCACCTTGCTCCCTGTAATCTGTCTCGTCCTTGTTGCTAATGAGACCTACCACAGTTGTGTCATCGGCGAACTTGACGAGGAGGTTGGAGCTGTGCGACGGTGTGCAGTCGTGGGTCAGCAGAGTGAAGAGGAGGGGGGCTCAGCACACATCCTTGGAGGGCTCCCATGTTCAGTGTGGTGGTGGTTGAATGTGTTTCTGCCGACCTGAACTGCCTGAGGTCTCCCCGTCAGGAAGTCCAGCAGCCAGTTGCACAGTGAGGTGTTTAATCCCAGCTGGTCCACTTTTGTCCACTGTCCTTCCCTTTGATGTTTGTTCCAGTGTCCTTTGATGTCCCATCCAGTGTCCTTTTGATTTCTTATCCAGTATCCTTTGATGTTTCCTTTGATGTTGATCCTTTGATGTTTCTTCAACATGCCTTTGATGTTATTTCCACTGTCCTTTGATCTCCATCCAGATTCCTTTGAAGTGATTTCACAGTGTCCTTTGATGTATCAGTTTTGATCCACAGTAATTTCATGTCTATCCAGTTTTCCATTGATGTTTCGTTTGATGTTGATCCTTTGATGTTTCTTCAATATGCCTTTGATGTTATTTCCACTGTCCTTTGATCTCCATCCAGATTCCTTTGAAGTTTTTCAGTGTCCTTTGATGTCCCATCCAGCGTCCTTTGATGTTTATCCAGTGTCCTTTGATGTTTCTACTCATTTTCCTTTGATGTTTTATCCACTGTGCTTTCATATCTATCAAGTTTCCTTTGATAATTTTGACAGTGTCCTTTGATGTCCCATCCAGTGTCCTTTGATGTCCAACCAGTTTCCTTTGATGTTTTTCAAACACTGTCATTTGATGTCCATCCAGTTTTCTGTCATGTTATTTCCAGTGTCCTTACATGTCCCATCCAGTGTCCTTTGATGTTTTATCCCGTGTCCTTTGATGTTTCTTCAGTTTTCCATTGATGTTCTTTCCACTGTCCTTTGATGTCCATCCAATTTCCTGTCATGTTTTTTCCAGTGTCCTTTGATGTCCCATCCAATTTCCTTTGATGTTTCATCCATTGTCCTTTGATGTTTCTTCAACATGACTTTGATGTTTGTTCCGCTGTCCTTTGATGTCCATCCAAATTTTCCTTTGATGTTTTATCCAGTGTCCTTTGAAGTCCCATACATTGTCCTTTGATGTCCCATCCAGTGTACTTTGATGTCCTTTGATGTCCATCCAGTTTTATTTTTTGTTTTTTCAACATGCCTTTGATGTTTTTTCCACTGTCCTTTGATGTCTATCCATTTTCCATTGATGTTTTTTCAATGTCCGTTGATGTCCCATCAAGTGTCCTTTTATGTTTTTTCCAGTGGACTTTGACTTCACATTCATTATCCTTTGATGTTTTATCCAGTGTCCTTTGAAGTCCCATACATTGTCCTTTGATGTCCCATCCAGTGTACTTTGATGTTTTATCCACAGTAATTTCATGTCTATCCAGTTTCCATTGATGTTTCGTTTGATGTTGATCCTTTGATGTTTCTTCAATGCCTTTGATGTTATTTCCACTGTCCTTTGATCTCCATCCAGATTCCTTTGAAGTTTTTCAGTGTCCTTTGATGTCCCATCCAGCGTCCTTTGATGTTTTATCCAGTGTCCTTTGATGTTTCTACTCATTTTCCTTTGATGTTTTATCCACTGTGCTTTCATATCTATCAAGTTTCCTTTGATAATTTTGACAGTGTCCTTTGATGTCCCATCCAGTGTCCTTTGATGTCCAACCAGTTTCCTTTGATGTTTCTTCAAAATGCATTTGATGTTTTTTACACTGTCATTTGATGTCCATCCAGTTTTCTGTCATGTTATTTCCAGTGTCCTTACATGTCCCATCCAGTGTCCTTTGATGTTTTATCCCGTGTCCTTTGATGTTTCTTCAGTTTTCCATTGATGTTCTTTCCACTGTCCTTTGATGTCCATCCAATTTCCTGTCATGTTTTTTCCAGTGTCCTTTGATGTCCCATCCAATTTCCTTTGATGTTTCCATTTTCCTTTGATGTTTCTTCAACATGACTTTGATGTTTGTTCCGCTGTCCTTTGATGTCCATCCAAATTTTCCTTTGATGTTTTATCCAGTGTCCTTTGATGTTTTATCCAGTGTCCTTTGAAGTCCCATCCAGTGTCCTTTGATGTTTTATCCACAGTAATTTCATGTCTATCCAGTTTCCATTGATGTTTCCTTTGATGTTGATCCTTTGATGTTTCTTCAATATGCCTTGACGTTATTTCCACTGTCCTTTGATCTCCATCCAGATTCCTTTGAAGTTTTTCAGTGTCCTTTGATGTCCCATCCAGCGTCCTTTGATGTTTTATCCAGTGTCCTTTGATGTTTCTACTCATTTTCCTTTGATGTTTTATCCACTGTGCTTTCATATCTATCAAGTTTCCTTTGATAATTTTGACAGTGTCCTTTGATGTCCCATCCAGTGTCCTTTGATGTCCAACCAGTTTCCTTTGATGTTTCTTCAAAATGCATTTGATGTTTTTTACACTGTCATTTGATGTCCATCCAGTTTTCTGTCATGTTATTTCCAGTGTCCTTACATGTCCCATCCAGTGTCCTTTGATGTTTTATCCGTGTCCTTTGATGTTTCTTCAGTTTTCCATTGATGTTCTTTCCACTGTCCTTTGATGTCCATCCAATTTCCTGTCATGTTTTTTCCAGTGTCCTTTGATGTCCCATCCAATTTCCTTTGATGTTTCATCCATTGTCCTTTGATTTTCTTCAACATGACTTTGATGTTTGTTCCGCTGTCCTTTGATGTCCATCCAAATTTTCCTTTGATGTTTTATCCAGTGTCCTTTGAAGTCCCATACATTGTCCTTTGATGTCCCATCCAGTGTCCTTTGATGTTTTATCCACAGTAATTTCATGTCTATCCAGTTTCCATTGATGTTTCCTTTGATGTTGATCCTTTGATGTTTCTTCAATATGCCTTTGATGTTATTTCCACTGTCCTTTTGATCTCCATCCAGATTCCTTTGAAGTTTTTCAGTGTCCTTTGATGTCCCATCCAGCGTCCTTTGATGTTTTATCCAGTGTCCTTTGATGTTTCTACTCATTTTCCTTTGATGTTTTATCCACTGTGCTTTCATATCTATCAAGTTTCCTTTGATAATTTTGACAGTGTCCTTTGATGTCCCATCCAGTGTCCTTTGATGTCCAAGTTTCCTTTGATGTTTCTTCAAAATGCATTTGATGTTTTTTACACTGTCATTTGATGTCCATCCAGTTTTCTGTCATGTTATTTCCAGTGTCCTTACATGTCCCATCCAGTGTCCTTTGATGTTTTATCCCGTGTCCTTTGATGTTTCTTCAGTTTTCCATTGATGTTCTTTCCACTGTCCTTTGATGTCCATCCAATTTCCTGTCATGTTTTTTCCACTGTCCTTTGATGTCCATCCAATTTCCTGTCATGTTTTTTCCAGTGTCCTTTTGATGTCCCATCCAATTTCCTTTGATGTTTCATCCATTTCCTTTGATGTTTCTTCAACATGACTTTGATGTTTGTTCCGCTGTCCTTTGATGTCCATCCAAATTTTCCTTTGATGTTTTATCCAGTGTCCTTTGAAGTCCCATACATTGTCCTTTGATGTCCCATCCAGTGTACTTTGATGTCTTTGATGTCCATCCAGTTTATTTTTGTTTTTTCAACATGCCTTTGATGTTTTTTCCACTGTCCTTTGATGTCTATCCATTTTCCATTGATGTTTTTTCAATGTCCGTTGATGTCCCATCAAGTGTCCTTTTTATGTTTTTTCCAGTGGACTTTGACTTCACATTCATTATCCTTTGATGTTTATCCAGTGTCCTTTGAAGTCCCATACATTGTCCTTTTGATGTTTTATCCAGTGTCCTTTGAAGTCTCATCCAGTGTCCTTTGACATTTTAGACAGTGTCCTTTGATGTTTTATCCCATGTCCTTTTGATCTTTTCTACACTGTCCTTTGATGTTTCTTCAATTTTCCTTTGATGTATCTTTCCACTGCCCTTTGATGTCCATCCAGTTTCATTTGATGTTTTTTTCCAGTGTCCGTTGGTCTCCC
>NW_026117471.1:0-39287 GCF_001640805.2 Lates calcarifer
CCCATCCAGTGTACTTTGATGTCCTTTGATGTCCATCCAGTTTATTTTTTTGTTTTTTCAACATGCCTTTGATGTTTTTTCCACTGTCCTTTGATGTCTATCCATTTTCCATTGATGTTTTTTCAATGTCCGTTGATGTCCCATCAAGTGTCCTATTATGTTTTTTCCAGTGGACTTTGACTTCACATTCATTATCCTTTGATGGTTTATCCAGTGTCCTTTGAAGTCCCATACATTGTCCTTTGATGTTTTATCCAGTGTCCTTTGAAGTCTCATCCAGTGTCCTTTGACATTTTAGACAGTGTCCTTTGATGTTTTATCCCATGTCCTTTGATCTTTTCTACACTGTCCTTTGATGTTTTCTTCAATTTTCCTTTGATGTATCTTTCCACTGCCCTTTGATGTCCATCCAGTTTCATTTGATGTTTTTTCCAGTGTCCGTTGGTCTCCATCCAGTGTCCTTTGATATTTTGGACAGTTTCCTTTGATGTCCCATTCAGTGTCCTTTGATGTTTTATCCAGTTTGCTTTGATGTTCCATACACTTTCCATTGATGTTCTTTCCACTGTCCTTTGATGTCCATCCAATTTCCTGTCATGTTTTTCCAGTGTCCTTTGATGTCCCATCCAATTTCCTTTGATGTTTCATCCATTGTACTTTGATGTTTCCTCAACATGACTTTGATGTTTGTTGTGCTGTCTTTGATGTCCATCCAAATTTTCCTTTGATGTTTTTATCAGTGTCCTTTGAAGTCCCATACATTGTCCTTTGATGTCCCATCCAGTGTACTTTGATGTCCTTTGATGTCCATCCAGTTTTATTTTTTGTTTTTTCAACATGCCTTTGATGTTTTTTCCACTGTCCTTTGATGTCTATCCATTTTCCATTGATGTTTTTTCAATGTCCGTTGATGTCCCATCAAGTGTCCTTTTATGTTTTTTCCAGTGGACTTTGACTTCACATTCATTATCCTTTGATGTTTTATCCAGTGTCCTTTGAAGTCTCATCCAGTGTCCTTTGACATTTTAGACAGTGTCCTTTGATGTTTTATCCCATGTCCTTTGATCTTTTCTACACTGTCCTTTGATGTTTCTTCAATTTTCCTTTGATGTATCTTTCCACTGCCCTTTGATGTCCATCCAGTTTCATTTGATGTTTTTTCCAGTGTCCGTTGGTCTCCCATCCAGTGTCCTTTGATATTTTGGACAGTTTCCTTTGATGTGATATACATTGTCCTTTGATGTCCCATTCAGTGTCCTTTGATGTTTTATCCAGTTTGCTTTGATGTTCCATACACTTTCTGTTGATATTTTGGACAGTGTCATTTGATGTGATATTCAGTGTACTTTGATGTCCCATCCAGTTTCCTTTGATGTTTTTTCCACTGTCCTTTGATGTCCATCCAATTTCCTGTCATGTTTTTTTCAGTGTCCTTTGATGTCCCATCCAGTGTCCTTTGATGTTTTATCCACAGTAATTTCATGTCTATCCAGTTTCCATTGATGTTTCGTTTGATGTTGATCCTTTGATGTTTCTTCAATATGCCTTTGATGTTATTTCCACTGTCCTTTGATCTCCATCCAGATTCCTTTGAAGTTTTTCAGTGTCCTTTGATGTCCCATCCAGCGTCCTTTGATGTTTTATCCAGTGTCCTTTGATGTTTCTACTCATTTTCCTTTGATGTTTTATCCACTGTGCTTTCATATCTATCAAGTTTCCTTTGATAATTTTGACAGTGTCTTTGATGACAGTGTCCTTTGATGTCCCATCCAGTGTCCTTTGATGTCCCATCCAGTGTCCTTTTGATGTCCAACCAGTTTCCTTTGATGTTTCTTCAAAATGCATTTGATGTTTTTTACACCTGTCATTTGATGTCCATCCAGTTTTCTGTCATGTTATTTCCAGTGTCCTTACATGTCCCATCCAGTGTCCTTTGATGTTTTATCCCGTGTCCTTTGATGTTTCTTCAGTTTTCCATTGATGTTCTTTCCACTGTCCTTTGATGTCCATCCAATTTCCTGTCATGTTTTTTCCAGTGTCCTTTGATGTCCCATCCAATTTCCTTTGATGTTTCATCCATTGTCCTTTGATGTTTCTTCAACATGACTTTGATGTTTTGTTCCGCTGTCCTTTGATGTCCATCCAAATTTTCCTTTGATGTTTTATCCAGTGTCCTTTGAAGTCCCATCCAGTGTCCTTTGATGTTTTATCCACAGTAATTTCATGTCTATCCAGTTTTCCATTGATGTTTCGTTTGATGTTGATCCTTTGATGTTTCTTCAATATGCCTTTGATGTTATTTCCACTGTCCTTTGATCTCCATCCAGATTCCTTTGAAGTTTGTCAGTGTCCTTTGATGTCCCATCCAGCGTCCTTTGATGTTTTATCCAGTGTCCTTTGATGTTTCTACTCATTTTCCTTTGATGTTTTATCCACTGTGCTTTCATATCTATCAAGTTTCCTTTGATAATTTTGACAGTGTCCTTTGATGTCCCATCCAGTGTCCTTTGATGTTTCTTCAAAATGCATTTGATGTTTTTTACACTGTCATTTGATGTCCATCCAGTTTTCTGTCATGTTATTTCCAGTGTCCTTACATGTCCCATCCAGTGTCCTTTGATGTTTTATCCCGTGTCCTTTGATGTTTCTTCAGTTTTCCATTGATGTTCTTTCCACTGTCCTTTGATGTCCATCCAATTTCCTGTCATGTTTTTTCCAGTGTCCTTTGATGTCCATACCAATTTCCTTTGATGTTTTCATCCATTGTACTTTTATGTCCCATCCAATTTCCTTTGATGTTTCATCCATTGTCCTTTGATGTTTCTTCAACATGACTTTGATGTTTGTTCCGCTGTCCTTTGATGTCCATCCAAATTTTCCTTTGATGTTTTATCCAGTGTCCTTTGAAGTCCCATACATTGTCCTTTGATGTCCCATCCAGTGTACTTTGATGTCCTTTGATGTCCATCCAGTTTTATTTTTTGTTTTTTCAACATGCCTTTGATGTTTTTTCCACTGTCCTTTTATGTCTATCCATTTTCCATTGATGTTTTTTCAATGTCCGTTGATGTCCCATCAAGTGTCCTTTTATGTTTTTTCCAGTGGACTTTGACTTCACATTCATTATCCTTTGATGGTTTATCCAGTGTCCTTTGAAGTCCCATACATTGTCCTTTGATGTTTTATCCAGTGTCCTTTGAAGTCTCATCCAGTGTCCTTTGACATTTTAGACAGTGTCCTTTGATGTTTTATCCCATGTCCTTTGATCTTTTCTACACTGTCCTTTGATGTTTCTTCAATTTTCCTTTGATGTATCTTTCCACTGCCCTTTGATGTCCATCCAGTTTTCATTTGATGTTTTTCCCAGTGTCAGTTGGTCTCCCATCCCAGTGTCCTTTGATATTTTGGACAGTTTCCTTTGATGTGATATACATTGTCCTTTGATGTCCCATTCAGTGTCCTTTGATGTTTTATCCAGTTTGCTTTCATGTTCCATACACTTTCTGTTGATATTTTGGACAGTGTCATTTGATGTGATATTCATTGTACTTTGATGTCCCATCCAGTTTCCTTTGATGTTTTTTCCACTGTCCTTTGATGTCCATCCAATTTCCTGTCATGTTTTTTTCCAGTGTCCTTTGATGTCCCATCCAGTGTCCTTTGATCTTTTGTCCACTTTCCTTTAATGTTTCGTCAGTTTTCCTTTTATGTTTTATCCAATGTGCTTTCATGTCGTATCCAGCTTCCTTTGATGTTTTATACAGTGTCCTTTGATTTTTCTTCAATTTTCTTTTGATGTTTTTTCCACTGTCCTTTGATGTCCAACCAGTTTCCTGTCATGTTTTTCCCAGCAGTGTCCTTTGATGTCTAATCAGTTTCCTTTGATGTTTCTTCAAAATGCCTTTGATGTTTTTTCCACTGTCCTTTGATGTCTTATCCAGTTTCTTTGATGTCTCATCCAGTTTCCTTTGATGTTTTTTTCACTGTCCTTTGGATGTCTAATCAGTTTCCTTTGATGTTTGTGTGTGTGTGTGTGTGGAGGGGGGGTGGCAGAACAGGGAGAGAGTCAGAGTCCAGGTGGTGTGTGTGTGTGTGTTGGGGGGGGGGCAGAGCAGGGAGAGAGTTCAGCGTCCTGACAGCCTGGTGGACGAAGCTGTCCCGCAGTCTGCCGGTCCTGGCCCGCAGGCTCTGCAGTCTCCTCCCCGATGGCAGCA
Source organism: Lates calcarifer (assembly GCF_001640805.2). Lineage (NCBI taxonomy): Eukaryota > Metazoa > Chordata > Actinopteri > Centropomidae > Lates > Lates calcarifer. The sequence goes on from NW_026117471.1 coordinate 4,215, forward strand.
GGCTGAAGAGGCTGTGTGACGGGTGAGTGGGGTCTCTCGCAATGCAAAGGGTTTTGCGGGTGAGGCGAGAGGTGTAGAGGTCTTGGAGGGAGGGGAGAGAAGCGCCGACGATCTTCTCAGCTGCTCTCACGATGCGCTGGAGGTTCTTCCTGCAGGACATGGAGCAGGTGCCGTACCACACGGTGATGCTGCTGGTCAGGACGCTCTCGATGGTGCCTCTGTAGAAGATGTGCATGATGGGAGCCGGGGCTCTAGCTTTCCTCAGTTTGCGGAGGAAGTAGAGGCGCTGGTTCGCTTTCTTGGCCAGTGATGTGGTGTTGGTGGTCCAGGAGAGGTCCTCAGTGACGTGCACACCCAGGAATTTGGTGCTGCTCACCCTCTCCACCATAGCACCATTGATGGTCAAAGGGGCATGCTGGGGGCATCTTCTCCTGAAGTCCACAACAATCTCCTTCGTCTTCTCCACGTTCAGAGAGAGATTGTTGTGTTCACACCACAAGGCCAGGCGGCTCACCTTGCTCCTGTAATCTGTCTCGTCCTTGTTGCTAATGAGACCTACCACAGTTGTGTCATCGGCGAACTTGACGAGGAGGTTGGAGCTGTGCGACGGTGTGCAGTCGTGGGTCAGCAGAGTGAAGAGGAGGGGGCTCAGCACACATCCTTGGAGGGCTCCCATGTTCAGTGTGGTGGTGTTGAATGTGTTTCTGCCGACCTGAACTGCCTGAGGTCTCCCCGTCAGGAAGTCCAGCAGCCAGTTGCACAGTGAGGTGTTTAATCCCAGCTGGTCCACTTTTGTCCACTGTCCTTCCCTTTGATGTTTGTTCCAGTGTCCTTTGATGTCCCATCCAGTGTCCTTTGATTTCTTATCCAGTATCCTTTGATGTTTCCTTTGATGTTGATCCTTTGATGTTTCTTCAACATGCCTTTGATGTTATTTCCACTGTCCTTTGATCTCCATCCAGATTCCTTTGAAGTATTTCACAGTGTCCTTTGATGTCCCATCCAGTGTCCATTGATGTTTTATCCACAGTAATTTCATGTCTATCCAGTTTCCATTGATGTTTCGTTTGATGTTGATCCTTTGATGTTTCTTCAATATGCCTTTGATGTTATTTCCACTGTCCTTTGATCTCCATCCAGATTCCTTTGAAGTTTTTCAGTGTCCTTTGATGTCCCATCCAGCATCCTTTGATGATTTATCCAGTGTCCTTTGATGTTTCTACTCATTTTCCTTTGATGTTTTATCCACTGTGCTTTCATATCTATCAAGTTTCCTTTGATAATTTTGACAGTGTCCTTTGATGTCCCATCTAGTGTCCTTTGATGTCCAACCAGTTTCCTTTGATGTTTCTTCAAAATGCATTTGATGTTTTTTACACTGTCATTTGATGTCCATCCAGTTTTCTGTCATGTTATTTCCAGTGTCCTTTGATGTCCCATCCAGCGTCCTTTGATGTTTTATCCAGTGTCCTTTGATGTTTCTACTCATTTTCCTTTGATGTTTTATCCACTGTGCTTTCATATCTATCAAGTTTCCTTTGATAATTTTGACAGTGTCCTTTGATGTCCCATCCAGTGTCCTTTGATGTCCAACCAATTTCCTTTGATGTTTCTTCAAAATGCATTTGATGTTTTTTACACTGTCATTTGATGTCCATCCAGTTTTCTGTCATGTTATTTCCAGTGTCCTTACATGTCCCATCCAGTGTCCTTTGATGTTTTATCCCGTGTCCTTTGATGTTTCTTCAGTTTTCCATTGATGTTCTTTCCACTGTCCTTTGATGTCCATCCAATTTCCTGTCATGTTTTATCCAGTGTCCTTTGATGTCCCATCCAATTTCCTTTGATGTTTCATCCATTGTACTTTGATGTTTCCTCAACATGACTTTGATGTTTGTTCTGCTGTCCTTTGATGTCCATCCAAATTTTCCTTTGATGTTTTATCCAGTGTCCTTTGAAGTCCCATACATTGTCCTTTGATGTCCCATCCAGTGTACTTTGATGTCCTTTGATATCCATCCAGTTTTATTTTTTGTTTTTTCAACATGCCTTTGATGTTTTTTCCACTGTCCTTTGATGTCTATCCATTTTCCATTGATGTTTTTTCAATGTCCGTTGATGTCCCATCAAGTGTCCTTTTATGTTTTTTCCAGTGGACTTTGACTTCACATTCATTATCCTTTGATGGTTTATCCAGTGTCCTTTGAAGTCCCATACATTTTCCTTTGATGTTTTATCCAGTGTCCTTTGAAGTCTCATCCAGTGTCCTTTGACATTTTAGACAGTGTCCTTTGATGTTTTATCCCATGTCCTTTGATCTTTTCTACACTGTCCTTTGATGTTTCTTCAATTTTCCTTTGATGTATCTTTCCACTGCCCTTTGATGTCCATCCAGTTTCATTTGATGTTTTTTCCAGTGTCAGTTGGTCTCCCATCCAGTGTCCTTTGATATTTTGGACAGTTTCCTTTGATGTGATATACATTGTCCTTTGATGTCCCATTCAGTGTCCTTTGATGTTTTATCCAGTTTGCTTTGATGTTCCATACACTTTCTGTTGATATTTTGGACAGTGTCATTTGATGTGATATTCAGTGTACTTTGATGTCCCATCCAGTTTCCTTTGATGTTTTTTCCACTGTCCTTTGATGTCCATCCAATTTCCTGTCATGTTTTTTTTCAGTGTCCTTTGATGTCCCATCCAGTGTCCTTTGATGTTTTATCCACAGTAATTTCATGTCTATCCAGTTTCCATTGATGTTTCGTTTGATGTTGATCCTTTGATGTTTCTTCAATATGCCTTTGATGTTATTTCCACTGTCCTTTGATCTCCATCCAGATTCCTTTGAAGTTTTTCAGTGTCCTTTGATGTCCCATCCAGCGTCCTTTGATGTTTTATCCAGTGTCCTTTGATGTTTCTACTCATTTTCCTTTGATGTTTTATCCACTGTGCTTTCATATCTATCAAGTTTCCTTTGATAATTTTGACAGTGTCCTTTGATGTCCCATCCAGTGTCCTTTGATGTCCAACCAGTTTCCTTTGATGTTTCTTCAAAATGCATTTGATGTTTTTTACACTGTCATTTGATGTCCATCCAGTTTTCTGTCATGTTATTTCCAGTGTCCTTACATGTCCCATCCAGTGTCCTTTGATGTTTTATCCCGTGTCCTTTGATGTTTCTTCAGTTTTCCATTGATGTTCTTTCCACTGTCCTTTGATGTCCATCCAATTTCCTGTCATGTTTTTTCCACTGTCCTTTGATGTCCATCCAATTTCCTGTCATGTTTTTTCCACTGTCCTTTGATGTCCCATCCAATTTCCTTTGATGTTTCATCCATTGTCCTTTGATGTTTCTTCAACATGACTTTGATGTTTGTTCCGCTGTCCTTTGATGTCCATCCAAATTTTCCTTTGATGTTTTATCCAGTGTCCTTTGAAGTCCCATCCAGTGTCCTTTGATGTTTTATCCACAGTAATTTCATGTCTATCCAGTTTCCATTGATGTTTCGTTTGATGTTGATCCTTTGATGTTTCTTCAATATGCCTTTGATGTTATTTCCACTGTCCTTTGATCTCCATCCAGATTCCTTTGAAGTTTTTCAGTGTCCTTTGATGTCCCATCCAGCGTCCTTTGATGTTTTATCCAGTGTCCTTTGATGTTTCTACTCATTTTCCTTTGATGTTTTATCCACTGTGCTTTCATATCTATCAAGTTTCCTTTGATAATTTTGACAGTGTCCTTTGATGTCCCATCCAGTGTCCTTTGATGTCCAACCAGTTTCCTTTGATGTTTCTTCAAAATGCATTTGATGTTTTTTACACTGTCATTTGATGTCCATCCAGTTTTCTGTCATGTTATTTCCAGTGTCCTTACATGTCCCATCCAGTGTCCTTTGATGTTTTATCCCGTGTCCTTTGATGTTTCTTCAGTTTTCCATTGATGTTCTTTCCACTGTCCTTTGATGTCCATCCAATTTCCTGTCATGTTTTTTCCACTGTCCTTTGATGTCCATCCAATTTCCTGTCATGTTTTTTCCAGTGTCCTTTGATGTCCCATCCAATTTCCTTTGATGTTTCATCCATTGTCCTTTGATGTTTCTTCAACATGACTTTGATGTTTGTTCCGCTGTCCTTTGATGTCCATCCAAATTTTCCTTTGATGTTTTATCCAGTGTCCTTTGAAGTCCCATACATTGTCCTTTGATGTCCCATCCAGTGTACTTTGATGTCCTTTGATGTCCATCCAGTTTTATTTTTTGTTTTTTCAACATGCCTTTGATGTTTTTTCCACTGTCCTTTGATGTCTATCCATTTTCCATTGATGTTTTTTCAATGTCCGTTGATGTCCCATCAAGTGTCCTTTTATGTTTTTTCCAGTGGACTTTGACTTCACATTCATTATCCTTTGATGGTTTATCCAGTGTCCTTTGAAGTCCCATACATTGTCCTTTGATGTTTTATCCAGTGTCCTTTGAAGTCTCATCCAGTGTCCTTTGACATTTTAGACAGTGTCCTTTGATGTTTTATCCCATGTCCTTTGATCTTTTCTACACTGTCCTTTGATGTTTCTTCAATTTTCCTTTGATGTATCTTTCCACTGCCCTTTGATGTCCATCCAGTTTCATTTGATGTTTTTTCCAGTGTCCGTTGGTCTCCCATCCAGTGTCCTTTGATATTTTGGACAGTTTCCTTTGATGTGATATACATTGTCCTTTGATGTCCCATTCAGTGTCCTTTGATGTTTTATCCAGTTTGCTTTGATGTTCCATACACTTTCTGTTGATATTTTGGACAGTGTCATTTGATGTGATATTCAGTGTACTTTGATGTCCCATCCAGTTTCCTTTGATGTTTTTTCCACTGTCCTTTGATGTCCATCCAATTTCCTGTCATGTTTTTTTCCAGTGTCCTTTGATGTCCCATCCAGTGTCCTTTCATCTTTTGTCCACTTTCCTTTAATGTTTCGTCAGTTTTCCTTTTATGTTTTATCCAATGTGCTTTCATGTCTATCCAGCTTCCTTTGATGTTTTATACAGTGTCCTTTGATGTTTCTTCAAAATGCCTTTGATGTTTTTTCCACTGTCCTTTGATGTCCAACCAGTTTCCTGTCATGTTTTTCCCAGCAGTGTCCTTTGATGTCTAATCAGTTTCCTTTGATGTTTCTTCAAAATGCCTTTGATGTTTTTTCCACTGTCCTTTGATGTCTTATCCAGTTTCTTTGATGTCTCACCCAGTTTCCTTTGATGTTTTTTTCACTGTCCTTTGATGTCTAATCAGTTTCCTTTGATGTTTGTGTGTGTGTGTGTGTGGAGGGGGGTGGCAGAGCAGGGAGAGAGTCAGAGTCCAGGTGGTGTGTGTGTGTGTGTTGGGGGGGGCAGAGCAGGGAGAGAGTTCAGCGTCCTGACAGCCTGGTGGACGAAGCTGTCCCGCAGTCTGCCGGTCCTGGCCCGCAGGCTCTGCAGTCTCCTCCCCGATGGCAGCAGGCTGAAGAGGCTGTGTGACGGGTGAGTGGGGTCTCTCGCAATGCAAAGGGTTTTGCGGGTGAGGCGAGAGGTGTAGAGGTCTTGGAGGGAGGGGAGAGAAGCGCCGACGATCTTCTCAGCTGCTCTCACGATGCGCTGGAGGTTCTTCCTGCAGGACATGGAGCAGGTGCCGTACCACACGGTGATGCTGCTGGTCAGGACGCTCTCGATGGTGCCTCTGTAGAAGATGTGCATGATGGGAGCCGGGGCTCTAGCTTTCCTCAGTTTGCGGAGGAAGTAGAGGCGCTGGTTCGCTTTCTTGGCCAGTGATGTGGTGTTGGTGGTCCAGGAGAGATCCTCAGTGACGTGCACACCCAGGAATTTGGTGCTGCTCACCCTCTCCACCATAGCACCATTGATGGTCAAAGGGGCATGCTGGGGGCATCTTCTCCTGAAGTCCACAACAATCTCCTTCGTCTTCTCCACGTTCAGAGAGAGATTGTTGTGTTCACACCACAAGGCCAGGCGGCTCACCTTGCTCCTGTAATCTGTCTCGTCCTTGTTGCTAATGAGACCTACCACAGTTGTGTCATCGGCGAACTTGACGAGGAGGTTGGAGCTGTGCGACGGTGTGCAGTCGTGGGTCAGCAGAGTGAAGAGGAGGGGGCTCAGCACACATCCTTGGAGGGCTCCCATGTTCAGTGTGGTGGTGTTGAATGTGTTTCTGCCGACCTGAACTGCCTGAGGTCTCCCCGTCAGGAAGTCCAGCAGCCAGTTGCACAGTGAGGTGTTTAATCCCAGCTGGTCCACTTTTGTCCACTGTCCTTCCCTTTGATGTTTGTTCCAGTGTCCTTTGATGTCCCATCCAGTGTCCTTTGATTTCTTATCCAGTATCCTTTGATGTTTCCTTTGATGTTGATCCTTTGATGTTTCTTCAACATGCCTTTGATGTTATTTCCACTGTCCTTTGATCTCCATCCAGATTCCTTTGAAGTATTTCACAGTGTCCTTTGATGTTTTATCCACAGTAATTTCATGTCTATCCAGTTTCCATTGATGTTTCGTTTGATGTTGATCCTTTGATGTTTCTTCAATATGCCTTTGATGTTATTTCCACTGTCCTTTGATCTCCATCCAGATTCCTTTGAAGTTTTTCAGTGTCCTTTGATGTCCCATCCAGCGTCCTTTGATGTTTTATCCAGTGTCCTTTGATGTTTCTACTCATTTTCCTTTGATGTTTTATCCACTGTGCTTTCATATCTATCAAGTTTCCTTTGATAATTTTGACAGTGTCCTTTGATGTCCCATCCAGTGTCCTTTGATGTCCAACCAGTTTCCTTTGATGTTTCTTCAAAATGCATTTGATGTTTTTTACACTGTCATTTGATGTCCATCCAGTTTTCTGTCATGTTATTTCCAGTGTCCTTACATGTCCCATCCAGTGTCCTTTGATGTTTTATCCCGTGTCCTTTGATGTTTCTTCAGTTTTCCATTGATGTTCTTTCCACTGTCCTTTGATGTCCATCCAATTTCCTGTCATGTTTTTTCCAGTGTCCTTTGATGTCCCATCCAATTTCCTTTGATGTTTCATCCATTGTACTTTGATGTTTCCTCAACATGACTTTGATGTTTGTTCTGCTGTCCTTTGATGTCCATCCACATTTTCCTTTGATGTTTTTTCCAGTGTCCTTTGAAGTCCCATACATTGTCCTTTGATGTCCCATCCAGTGTACTTTGATGTCCTTTGATGTCCATCCAGTTTTATTTTTTGTTTTTTCAACATGCCTTTGATGTTTTTTCCACTGTCCTTTGATGTCTATCCATTTTCCATTGATGTTTTTTCAATGTCCGTTGATGTCCCATCAAGTGTCCTTTTATGTTTTTTCCAGTGGACTTTGACTTCACATTCATTATCCTTTGATGGTTTATCCAGTGTCCTTTGAAGTCCCATACATTGTCCTTTGATGTTTTATCCAGTGTCCTTTGAAGTCTCATCCAGTGTCCTTTGACATTTTAGACAGTGTCCTTTGATGTTTTATCCCATGTCCTTTGATCTTTTCTACACTGTCCTTTGATGTTTCTTCAATTTTCCTTTGATGTATCTTTCCACTGCCCTTTGATGTCCATCCAGTTTCATTTGATGTTTTTTCCAGTGTCAGTTGGTCTCCCATCCAGTGTCCTTTGATATTTTGGACAGTTTCCTTTGATGTGATATACATTGTCCTTTGATGTCCCATTCAGTGTCCTTTGATGTTTTATCCAGTTTGCTTTGATGTTCCATACACTTTCTGTTGATATTTTGGACAGTGTCATTTGATGTGATATTCAGTGTACTTTGATGTCCCATCCAGTTTCCTTTGATGTTTTTTCCACTGTCCTTTGATGTCCATCCAATTTCCTGTCATGTTTTTTTTCAGTGTCCTTTGATGTCCCATCCAGTGTCCTTTGATGTTTTATCCACAGTAATTTCATGTCTATCCAGTTTCCATTGATGTTTCGTTTGATGTTGATCCTTTGATGTTTCTTCAATATGCCTTTGATGTTATTTCCACTGTCCTTTGATCTCCATCCAGATTCCTTTGAAGTTTTTCAGTGTCCTTTGATGTCCCATCCAGCGTCCTTTGATGTTTTATCCAGTGTCCTTTGATGTTTCTACTCATTTTCCTTTGATGTTTTATCCACTGTGCTTTCATATCTATCAAGTTTCCTTTGATAATTTTGACAGTGTCCTTTGATGTCCCATCCAGTGTCCTTTGATGTCCAACCAGTTTCCTTTGATGTTTCTTCAAAATGCATTTGATGTTTTTTACACTGTCATTTGATGTCCATCCAGTTTTCTGTCATGTTATTTCCAGTGTCCTTACATGTCCCATCCAGTGTCCTTTGATGTTTTATCCCGTGTCCTTTGATGTTTCTTCAGTTTTCCATTGATGTTCTTTCCACTGTCCTTTGATGTCCATCCAATTTCCTGTCATGTTTTTTCCAGTGTCCTTTGATGTCCCATCCAATTTCCTTTGATGTTTCATCCATTGTACTTTGATGTTTCCTCAACATGACTTTGATGTTTGTTCTGCTGTCCTTTGATGTCCATCCAAATTTTCCTTTGATGTTTTATCCAGTGTCCTTTGAAGTCCCATACATTGTCCTTTGATGTCCCATCCAGTGTACTTTGATGTCCTTTGATGTCCATCCAGTTTTATTTTTTGTTTTTTCAACATGCCTTTGATGTTTTTTCCACTGTCCTTTGATGTCTATCCATTTTCCATTGATGTTTTTTCAATGTCCGTTGATGTCCCATCAAGTGTCCTTTTATGTTTTTTCCAGTGGACTTTGACTTCACATTCATTATCCTTTGATGGTTTATCCAGTGTCCTTTGAAGTCCCATACATTGTCCTTTGATGTTTTATCCAGTGTCCTTTGAAGTCTCATCCAGTGTCCTTTGACATTTTAGACAGTGTCCTTTGATGTTTTATCCCATGTCCTTTGATCTTTTCTACACTGTCCTTTGATGTTTCTTCAATTTTCCTTTGATGTATCTTTCCACTGCCCTTTGATGTCCATCCAGTTTCATTTGATGTTTTTTCCAGTGTCAGTTGGTCTCCCATCCAGTGTCCTTTGATATTTTGGACAGTTTCCTTTGATGTGATATACATTGTCCTTTGATGTCCCATTCAGTGTCCTTTGATGTTTTATCCAGTTTGCTTTGATGTTCCATACACTTTCTGTTGATATTTTGGACAGTGTCATTTGATGTGATATTCAGTGTACTTTGATGTCCCATCCAGTTTCCTTTGATGTTTTTTCCACTGTCCTTTGATGTCCATCCAATTTCCTGTCATGTTTTTTTTCAGTGTCCTTTGATGTCCCATCCAGTGTCCTTTGATGTTTTATCCACAGTAATTTCATGTCTATCCAGTTTCCATTGATGTTTCGTTTGATGTTGATCCTTTGATGTTTCTTCAATATGCCTTTGATGTTATTTCCACTGTCCTTTGATCTCCATCCAGATTCCTTTGAAGTTTTTCAGTGTCCTTTGATGTCCCATCCAGCGTCCTTTGATGTTTTATCCAGTGTCCTTTGATATTTCTACTCATTTTCCTTTGATGTTTTATCCACTGTGCTTTCATATCTATCAAGTTTCCTTTGATAATTTTGACAGTGTCCTTTGATGTCCCATCCAGTGTCCTTTGATGTCCCATCCAGTGTCCTTTGATGTCCAACCAGTTTCCTGTGATGTTTCTTCAAAATGCATTTGATGTTTTTTACACTGTCATTTGATGTCCATCCAGTTTTCTGTCATGTTATTTCCAGTGTCCTTACATGTCCCATCCAGTGTCCTTTGATGTTTTATCCCGTGTCCTTTGATGTTTCTTCAGTTTTCCATTGATGTTCTTTCCACTGTCCTTTGATGTCCATCCAATTTCCTGTCATGTTTTTTCCACTGTCCTTTGATGTCCATCCAATTTCCTGTCATGTTTTTTCCAGTGTCCTTTGATGTCCCATCCAATTTCCTTTGATGTTTCATCCATTGTCCTTTGATGTTTCTTCAACATGACTTTGATGTTTGTTCCGCTGTCCTTTGATGTCCATCCAAATTTTCCTTTGATGTTTTATCCAGTGTCCTTTGATGTTTCTACTCATTTTCCTTTGATGTTTTATCCACTGTGCTTTCATATCTATCAAGTTTCCTTTGATAATTTTGACAGTGTCCTTTGATGTCCCATCCAGTGTCCTTTGATGTTTCTTCAAAATGCATTTGATGTTTTTTACACTGTCATTTGATGTCCATCCAGTTTTCTGTCATGTTATTTCCAGTGTCCTTACATGTCCCATCCAGTGTCCTTTGATGTTTTATCCCGTGTCCTTTGATGTTTCTTCAGTTTTCCATTGATGTTCTTTCCACTGTCCTTTGATGTCCATCCAATTTCCTGTCATGTTTTTTCCAGCTGTCCTTTGATGTCCATCCAATTTCCTTTGATGTTTCATCCATTGTACTTTGATGTCCCATCCAATTTCCTTTGATGTTTCATCCATTGTCCTTTGATGTTTCTTCAACATGACTTTGATGTTTGTTCCGCTGTCCTTTGATGTCCATCCAAATTTTCCTTTGATGTTTTATCCAGTGTCCTTTGAAGTCCCATACATTGTCCTTTGATGTCCCATCCAGTGTACTTTGATGTCCTTTGATGTCCATCCAGTTTTATTTTTTGTTTTTTCAACATGCCTTTGATGTTTTTTCCACTGTCCTTTGATGTCTATCCATTTTCCATTGATGTTTTTTCAATGTCCGTTGATGTCCCATCAAGTGTCCTTTTATGTTTTTTCCAGTGGACTTTGACTTCACATTCATTATCCTTTGATGGTTTATCCAGTGTCATTTGAAGTCCCATACATTGTCCTTTGATGTTTTATCCCATGTCCTTTGATCTTTTCTACACTGTCCTTTGATGTTTCTTCAATTTTCCTTTGATGTATCTTTCCACTGCCCTTTGATGTCCATCCAGTTTCATTTGATGTTTTTTCCAGTGTCCGTTGGTCTCCCATCCAGTGTCCTTTGATATTTTGGACAGTTTCCTTTGATGTGATATACATTGTCCTTTGATGTCCCATTCAGTGTCCTTTGATGTTTTATCCAGTTTGCTTTCATGTTCCATACACTTTCTGTTGATATTTTGGACAGTGTCATTTGATGTGATATTCATTGTACTTTGATGTCCCATCCAGTTTCCTTTGATGTTTTTTCCACTGTCCTTTGATGTCCATCCAATTTCCTGTCATGTTTTTTTCCAGTGTCCTTTGATGTCCCATCCAGTGTCCTTTGATCTTTTGTCCACTTTCCTTTAATGTTTCGTCAGTTTTCCTTTTATGTTTTATCCAATGTGCTTTCATGTCTATCCAGCTTCCTTTGATGTTTTATACAGTGTCCTTTGATTTTTCTTCAATTTTCTTTTGATGTTTTTTCCACTGTCCTTTGATGTCCAACCAGTTTCCTGTCATGTTTTTCCCAGCAGTGTCCTTTGATGTCTAATCAGTTTCCTTTGATGTTTCTTCAAAATGCCTTTGATGTTTTTTCCACTGTCCTTTGATGTCTTATCCAGTTTCTTTGATGTCTCATCCAGTTTCCTTTGATGTTTTTTTCACTGTCCTTTGATGTCTAATCAGTTTCCTTTGATGTTTGTGTGTGTGTGTGTGTGTGGAGGGGGGTGGCAGAACAGGGAGAGAGTCAGAGTCCAGGTGGTGTGTGTGTGTGTGTTGGGGGGGGCAGAGCAGGGAGAGAGTTCAGCGTCCTGACAGCCTGGTGGACGAAGCTGTCCCGCAGTCTGCCGGTCCTGGCCCGCAGGCTCTGCAGTCTCCTCCCCGATGGCAGCAGGCTGAAGAGGCTGTGTGACGGGTGAGTGGGGTCTCTCGCAATGCAAAGGGTTTTGCGGGTGAGGCGAGAGGTGTAGAGGTCTTGGAGGGAGGGGAGAGAAGCGCCGACGATCTTCTCAGCTGCTCTCACGATGCGCTGGAGGTTCTTCCTGCAGGACATGGAGCAGGTGCCGTACCACACGGTGATGCTGCTGGTCAGGACGCTCTCGATGGTGCCTCTGTAGAAGATGTGCATGATGGGAGCCGGGGCTCTAGCTTTCCTCAGTTTGCGGAGGAAGTAGAGGCGCTGGTTCGCTTTCTTGGCCAGTGATGTGGTGTTGGTGGTCCAGGAGAGGTCCTCAGTGACGTGCACACCCAGGAATTTGGTGCTGCTCACCCTCTCCACCATAGCACCATTGATGGTCAAAGGGGCATGCTGGGGGCATCTTCTCCTGAAGTCCACAACAATCTCCTTCGTCTTCTCCACGTTCAGAGAGAGATTGTTGTGTTCACACCACAAGGCCAGGCGGCTCACCTTGCTCCTGTAATCTGTCTCGTCCTTGTTGCTAATGAGACCTACCACAGTTGTGTCATCGGCGAACTTGACGAGGAGGTTGGAGCTGTGCGACGGTGTGCAGTCGTGGGTCAGCAGAGTGAAGAGGAGGGGGCTCAGCACACATCCTTGGAGGGCTCCCATGTTCAGTGTGGTGGTGTTGAATGTGTTTCTGCCGACCTGAACTGCCTGAGGTCTCCCCGTCAGGAAGTCCAGCAGCCAGTTGCACAGTGAGGTGTTTAATCCCAGCTGGTCCACTTTTGTCCACTGTCCTTCCCTTTGATGTTTGTTCCAGTGTCCTTTGATGTCCCATCCAGTGTCCTTTGATTTCTTATCCAGTATCCTTTGATGTTTCCTTTGATGTTGATCCTTTGATGTTTCTTCAACATGCCTTTGATGTTATTTCCACTGTCCTTTGATCTCCATCCAGATTCCTTTGAAGTATTTCACAGTGTCCTTTGATGTCCCATCCAGTGTCCATTGATGTTTTATCCACAGTAATTTCATGTCTATCCAGTTTCCATTGATGTTTCGTTTGATGTTGATCCTTTGATGTTTCTTCAATATGCCTTTGATGTTATTTCCACTGTCCTTTGATCTCCATCCAGATTCCTTTGAAGTTTTTCAGTGTCCTTTGATGTCCCATCCAGCATCCTTTGATGATTTATCCAGTGTCCTTTGATGTTTCTACTCATTTTCCTTTGATGTTTTATCCACTGTGCTTTCATATCTATCAAGTTTCCTTTGATAATTTTGACAGTGTCCTTTGATGTCCCATCTAGTGTCCTTTGATGTCCAACCAGTTTCCTTTGATGTTTCTTCAAAATGCATTTGATGTTTTTTACACTGTCATTTGATGTCCATCCAGTTTTCTGTCATGTTATTTCCAGTGTCCTTTGATGTCCCATCCAGCGTCCTTTGATGTTTTATCCAGTGTCCTTTGATGTTTCTACTCATTTTCCTTTGATGTTTTATCCACTGTGCTTTCATATCTATCAAGTTTCCTTTGATAATTTTGACAGTGTCCTTTGATGTCCCATCCAGTGTCCTTTGATGTCCAACCAATTTCCTTTGATGTTTCTTCAAAATGCATTTGATGTTTTTTACACTGTCATTTGATGTCCATCCAGTTTTCTGTCATGTTATTTCCAGTGTCCTTACATGTCCCATCCAGTGTCCTTTGATGTTTTATCCCGTGTCCTTTGATGTTTCTTCAGTTTTCCATTGATGTTCTTTCCACTGTCCTTTGATGTCCATCCAATTTCCTGTCATGTTTTATCCAGTGTCCTTTGATGTCCCATCCAATTTCCTTTGATGTTTCATCCATTGTACTTTGATGTTTCCTCAACATGACTTTGATGTTTGTTCTGCTGTCCTTTGATGTCCATCCAAATTTTCCTTTGATGTTTTATCCAGTGTCCTTTGAAGTCCCATACATTGTCCTTTGATGTCCCATCCAGTGTACTTTGATGTCCTTTGATATCCATCCAGTTTTATTTTTTGTTTTTTCAACATGCCTTTGATGTTTTTTCCACTGTCCTTTGATGTCTATCCATTTTCCATTGATGTTTTTTCAATGTCCGTTGATGTCCCATCAAGTGTCCTTTTATGTTTTTTCCAGTGGACTTTGACTTCACATTCATTATCCTTTGATGGTTTATCCAGTGTCCTTTGAAGTCCCATACATTTTCCTTTGATGTTTTATCCAGTGTCCTTTGAAGTCTCATCCAGTGTCCTTTGACATTTTAGACAGTGTCCTTTGATGTTTTATCCCATGTCCTTTGATCTTTTCTACACTGTCCTTTGATGTTTCTTCAATTTTCCTTTGATGTATCTTTCCACTGCCCTTTGATGTCCATCCAGTTTCATTTGATGTTTTTTCCAGTGTCAGTTGGTCTCCCATCCAGTGTCCTTTGATATTTTGGACAGTTTCCTTTGATGTGATATACATTGTCCTTTGATGTCCCATTCAGTGTCCTTTGATGTTTTATCCAGTTTGCTTTGATGTTCCATACACTTTCTGTTGATATTTTGGACAGTGTCATTTGATGTGATATTCAGTGTACTTTGATGTCCCATCCAGTTTCCTTTGATGTTTTTTCCACTGTCCTTTGATGTCCATCCAATTTCCTGTCATGTTTTTTTTCAGTGTCCTTTGATGTCCCATCCAGTGTCCTTTGATGTTTTATCCACAGTAATTTCATGTCTATCCAGTTTCCATTGATGTTTCGTTTGATGTTGATCCTTTGATGTTTCTTCAATATGCCTTTGATGTTATTTCCACTGTCCTTTGATCTCCATCCAGATTCCTTTGAAGTTTTTCAGTGTCCTTTGATGTCCCATCCAGCGTCCTTTGATGTTTTATCCAGTGTCCTTTGATGTTTCTACTCATTTTCCTTTGATGTTTTATCCACTGTGCTTTCATATCTATCAAGTTTCCTTTGATAATTTTGACAGTGTCCTTTGATGTCCCATCCAGTGTCCTTTGATGTCCAACCAGTTTCCTTTGATGTTTCTTCAAAATGCATTTGATGTTTTTTACACTGTCATTTGATGTCCATCCAGTTTTCTGTCATGTTATTTCCAGTGTCCTTACATGTCCCATCCAGTGTCCTTTGATGTTTTATCCCGTGTCCTTTGATGTTTCTTCAGTTTTCCATTGATGTTCTTTCCACTGTCCTTTGATGTCCATCCAATTTCCTGTCATGTTTTTTCCACTGTCCTTTGATGTCCATCCAATTTCCTGTCATGTTTTTTCCACTGTCCTTTGATGTCCCATCCAATTTCCTTTGATGTTTCATCCATTGTCCTTTGATGTTTCTTCAACATGACTTTGATGTTTGTTCCGCTGTCCTTTGATGTCCATCCAAATTTTCCTTTGATGTTTTATCCAGTGTCCTTTGAAGTCCCATCCAGTGTCCTTTGATGTTTTATCCACAGTAATTTCATGTCTATCCAGTTTCCATTGATGTTTCGTTTGATGTTGATCCTTTGATGTTTCTTCAATATGCCTTTGATGTTATTTCCACTGTCCTTTGATCTCCATCCAGATTCCTTTGAAGTTTTTCAGTGTCCTTTGATGTCCCATCCAGCGTCCTTTGATGTTTTATCCAGTGTCCTTTGATGTTTCTACTCATTTTCCTTTGATGTTTTATCCACTGTGCTTTCATATCTATCAAGTTTCCTTTGATAATTTTGACAGTGTCCTTTGATGTCCCATCCAGTGTCCTTTGATGTCCAACCAGTTTCCTTTGATGTTTCTTCAAAATGCATTTGATGTTTTTTACACTGTCATTTGATGTCCATCCAGTTTTCTGTCATGTTATTTCCAGTGTCCTTACATGTCCCATCCAGTGTCCTTTGATGTTTTATCCCGTGTCCTTTGATGTTTCTTCAGTTTTCCATTGATGTTCTTTCCACTGTCCTTTGATGTCCATCCAATTTCCTGTCATGTTTTTTCCAGTGTCCTTTGATGTCCCATCCAATTTCCTTTGATGTTTCATCCATTGTACTTTGATGTTTCCTCAACATGACTTTGATGTTTGTTCTGCTGTCCTTTGATGTCCATCCACATTTTCCTTTGATGTTTTTTCCAGTGTCCTTTGAAGTCCCATACATTGTCCTTTGATGTCCCATCCAGTGTACTTTGATGTCCTTTGATGTCCATCCAGTTTTATTTTTTGTTTTTTCAACATGCCTTTGATGTTTTTTCCACTGTCCTTTGATGTCTATCCATTTTCCATTGATGTTTTTTCAATGTCCGTTGATGTCCCATCAAGTGTCCTTTTATGTTTTTTCCAGTGGACTTTGACTTCACATTCATTATCCTTTGATGGTTTATCCAGTGTCCTTTGAAGTCCCATACATTGTCCTTTGATGTTTTATCCAGTGTCCTTTGAAGTCTCATCCAGTGTCCTTTGACATTTTAGACAGTGTCCTTTGATGTTTTATCCCATGTCCTTTGATCTTTTCTACACTGTCCTTTGATGTTTCTTCAATTTTCCTTTGATGTATCTTTCCACTGCCCTTTGATGTCCATCCAGTTTCATTTGATGTTTTTTCCAGTGTCAGTTGGTCTCCCATCCAGTGTCCTTTGATATTTTGGACAGTTTCCTTTGATGTGATATACATTGTCCTTTGATGTCCCATTCAGTGTCCTTTGATGTTTTATCCAGTTTGCTTTGATGTTCCATACACTTTCTGTTGATATTTTGGACAGTGTCATTTGATGTGATATTCAGTGTACTTTGATGTCCCATCCAGTTTCCTTTGATGTTTTTTCCACTGTCCTTTGATGTCCATCCAATTTCCTGTCATGTTTTTTTTCAGTGTCCTTTGATGTCCCATCCAGTGTCCTTTGATGTTTTATCCACAGTAATTTCATGTCTATCCAGTTTCCATTGATGTTTCGTTTGATGTTGATCCTTTGATGTTTCTTCAATATGCCTTTGATGTTATTTCCACTGTCCTTTGATCTCCATCCAGATTCCTTTGAAGTTTTTCAGTGTCCTTTGATGTCCCATCCAGCGTCCTTTGATGTTTTATCCAGTGTCCTTTGATGTTTCTACTCATTTTCCTTTGATGTTTTATCCACTGTGCTTTCATATCTATCAAGTTTCCTTTGATAATTTTGACAGTGTCCTTTGATGTCCCATCCAGTGTCCTTTGATGTCCAACCAGTTTCCTTTGATGTTTCTTCAAAATGCATTTGATGTTTTTTACACTGTCATTTGATGTCCATCCAGTTTTCTGTCATGTTATTTCCAGTGTCCTTACATGTCCCATCCAGTGTCCTTTGATGTTTTATCCCGTGTCCTTTGATGTTTCTTCAGTTTTCCATTGATGTTCTTTCCACTGTCCTTTGATGTCCATCCAATTTCCTGTCATGTTTTTTCCAGTGTCCTTTGATGTCCCATCCAATTTCCTTTGATGTTTCATCCATTGTACTTTGATGTTTCCTCAACATGACTTTGATGTTTGTTCTGCTGTCCTTTGATGTCCATCCAAATTTTCCTTTGATGTTTTATCCAGTGTCCTTTGAAGTCCCATACATTGTCCTTTGATGTCCCATCCAGTGTACTTTGATGTCCTTTGATGTCCATCCAGTTTTATTTTTTGTTTTTTCAACATGCCTTTGATGTTTTTTCCACTGTCCTTTGATGTCTATCCATTTTCCATTGATGTTTTTTCAATGTCCGTTGATGTCCCATCAAGTGTCCTTTTATGTTTTTTCCAGTGGACTTTGACTTCACATTCATTATCCTTTGATGGTTTATCCAGTGTCCTTTGAAGTCCCATACATTGTCCTTTGATGTTTTATCCAGTGTCCTTTGAAGTCTCATCCAGTGTCCTTTGACATTTTAGACAGTGTCCTTTGATGTTTTATCCCATGTCCTTTGATCTTTTCTACACTGTCCTTTGATGTTTCTTCAATTTTCCTTTGATGTATCTTTCCACTGCCCTTTGATGTCCATCCAGTTTCATTTGATGTTTTTTCCAGTGTCAGTTGGTCTCCCATCCAGTGTCCTTTGATATTTTGGACAGTTTCCTTTGATGTGATATACATTGTCCTTTGATGTCCCATTCAGTGTCCTTTGATGTTTTATCCAGTTTGCTTTGATGTTCCATACACTTTCTGTTGATATTTTGGACAGTGTCATTTGATGTGATATTCAGTGTACTTTGATGTCCCATCCAGTTTCCTTTGATGTTTTTTCCACTGTCCTTTGATGTCCATCCAATTTCCTGTCATGTTTTTTTTCAGTGTCCTTTGATGTCCCATCCAGTGTCCTTTGATGTTTTATCCACAGTAATTTCATGTCTATCCAGTTTCCATTGATGTTTCGTTTGATGTTGATCCTTTGATGTTTCTTCAATATGCCTTTGATGTTATTTCCACTGTCCTTTGATCTCCATCCAGATTCCTTTGAAGTTTTTCAGTGTCCTTTGATGTCCCATCCAGCGTCCTTTGATGTTTTATCCAGTGTCCTTTGATATTTCTACTCATTTTCCTTTGATGTTTTATCCACTGTGCTTTCATATCTATCAAGTTTCCTTTGATAATTTTGACAGTGTCCTTTGATGTCCCATCCAGTGTCCTTTGATGTCCCATCCAGTGTCCTTTGATGTCCAACCAGTTTCCTGTGATGTTTCTTCAAAATGCATTTGATGTTTTTTACACTGTCATTTGATGTCCATCCAGTTTTCTGTCATGTTATTTCCAGTGTCCTTACATGTCCCATCCAGTGTCCTTTGATGTTTTATCCCGTGTCCTTTGATGTTTCTTCAGTTTTCCATTGATGTTCTTTCCACTGTCCTTTGATGTCCATCCAATTTCCTGTCATGTTTTTTCCACTGTCCTTTGATGTCCATCCAATTTCCTGTCATGTTTTTTCCAGTGTCCTTTGATGTCCCATCCAATTTCCTTTGATGTTTCATCCATTGTCCTTTGATGTTTCTTCAACATGACTTTGATGTTTGTTCCGCTGTCCTTTGATGTCCATCCAAATTTTCCTTTGATGTTTTATCCAGTGTCCTTTGAAGTCCCATCCAGTGTCCTTTGATGTTTTATCCAGTGTCCTTTGAAGTCCCATCCAGTGTCCTTTGATGTTTTATCCACAGTAATTTCATGTCTATCCAGTTTCCATTGATGTTTCGTTTGATGTTGATCCTTTGATGTTTCTTCAATATGCCTTTGATGTTATTTCCACTGTCCTTTGATCTCCATCCAGATTCCTTTGAAGTTTTTCAGTGTCCTTTGATGTCCCATCCAGCGTCCTTTGATGTTTTATCCAGTGTCCTTTGATGTTTCTACTCATTTTCCTTTGATGTTTTATCCACTGTGCTTTCATATCTATCAAGTTTCCTTTGATAATTTTGACAGTGTCCTTTGATGTCCCATCCAGTGTCCTTTGATGTTTCTTCAAAATGCATTTGATGTTTTTTACACTGTCATTTGATGTCCATCCAGTTTTCTGTCATGTTATTTCCAGTGTCCTTACATGTCCCATCCAGTGTCCTTTGATGTTTTATCCCGTGTCCTTTGATGTTTCTTCAGTTTTCCATTGATGTTCTTTCCACTGTCCTTTGATGTCCATCCAATTTCCTGTCATGTTTTTTCCACTGTCCTTTGATGTCCATCCAATTTCCTGTCATGTTTTTTCCAGTGTCCTTTGATGTCCCATCCAATTTCCTTTGATGTTTCATCCATTGTCCTTTGATGTTTCTTCAACATGACTTTGATGTTTGTTCCGCTGTCCTTTGATGTCCATCCAAATTTTCCTTTGATGTTTTATCCAGTGTCCTTTGAAGTCCCATACATTGTCCTTTGATGTCCCATCCAGTGTACTTTGATGTCCTTTGATGTCCATCCAGTTTTATTTTTTGTTTTTTCAACATGCCTTTGATGTTTTTTCCACTGTCCTTTGATGTCTATCCATTTTCCATTGATGTTTTTTCAATGTCCGTTGATGTCCCATCAAGTGTCCTTTTATGTTTTTTCCAGTGGACTTTGACTTCACATTCATTATCCTTTGATGGTTTATCCAGTGTCATTTGAAGTCCCATACATTGTCCTTTGATGTTTTATCCAGTGTCCTTTGAAGTCTCATCCAGTGTCCTTTGACATTTTAGACAGTGTCCTTTGATGTTTTATCCCATGTCCTTTGATCTTTTCTACACTGTCCTTTGATGTTTCTTCAATTTTCCTTTGATGTATCTTTCCACTGCCCTTTGATGTCCATCCAGTTTCATTTGATGTTTTTTCCAGTGTCCGTTGGTCTCCCATCCAGTGTCCTTTGATATTTTGGACAGTTTCCTTTGATGTCCCATTCAGTGTCCTTTGATGTTTTATCCAGTTTGCTTTGATGTTCCATACACTTTCTGTTGATGTTTTTTCCACTGTCCTTTGATGTCCATCCAATTTCCTGTCATGTTTTTTTCCAGTGTCCTTTGATGTCCCATCCAGTGTCCTTTCATCTTTTGTCCACTTTCCTTTAATGTTTCGTCAGTTTTCCTTTTATGTTTTATCCAATGTGCTTTCATGTCTATCCAGCTTCCTTTGATGTTTTATACAGTATCCTTTGATTTTTGTTCAATTTTCTTTTGATGTTTTTTCCACTGTCCTTTGATGTCCAACCAGTTTCCTGTCATGTTTTTCCCAGCAGTGTCCTTTGATGTCTAATCAGTTTCCTTTGATGTTTCTTCAAAATGCCTTTGATGTTTTTTCCACTGTCCTTTGATGTCTTATCCAGTTTCTTTGATGTCTCATCCAGTTTCCTTTGATGTTTTTTTTCACTGTCCTTTGATGTCTATCCATTTTCCATTGATGTTTTTTCAATGTCCGTTGATGTCCCATCAAGTGTCCTTTTATGTTTTTTCCAGTGGACTTTGACTTCACATTCATTATCCTTTGATGGTTTATCCAGTGTCCTTTGAAGTCCCATACATTGTCCTTTGATGTTTTATCCAGTGTCCTTTGAAGTCTCATCCAGTGTCCTTTGACATTTTAGACAGTGTCCTTTGATGTTTTATCCCATGTCCTTTGATCTTTTCTACACTGTCCTTTGATGTTTCTTCAATTTTCCTTTGATGTATCTTTCCACTGCCCTTTGATGTCCATCCAGTTTCATTTGATGTTTTTTCCAGTGTCTGTTGGTCTCCCATCCAGTGTCCTTTGATATTTTGGACAGTTTCCTTTGATGTGATATACATTGTCCTTTGATGTCCCATTCAGTGTCCTTTGATGTTTTATCCAGTTTGCTTTGATGTTCCATACACTTTCTGTTGATATTTTGGACAGTGTCATTTGATGTGATATTCAGTGTACTTTGATGTCCCATCCAGTTTCCTTTGATGTTTTTTCCACTGTCCTTTGATGTCCATCCAATTTCCTGTCATGTTTTTTTCCAGTGTCCTTTGATGTCCCATCCAGTGTCCTTTCATCTTTTGTCCACTTTCCTTTAATGTTTCGTCAGTTTTCCTTTTATGTTTTATCCAATGTGCTTTCATGTCCCATCCAGCTTCCTTTGATGTTTTATACAGTGTCCTTTGATGTTTCTTCAGTTTTCCATTGATGTTCTTTCCACTGTCCTTTGATGTCCATCCAATTTCCTGTCATGTTTTTTCCACTGTCCTTTGATGTCCATCCAATTTCCTGTCATGTTTTTCCAGTGTCCTTTGATGTCCCATCCAATTTCCTTTGATGTTTCATCCATTGTCCTTTGATGTTTCTTCAACATGACTTTGATGTTTGTTCCGCTGTCCTTTGATGTCCATCCAAATTTTCCTTTGATGTTTTATCCAGTGTCCTTTTGAAGTCCCATACATTGTCCTTTGATGTCCCATCCAGTGTACTTTGATGTCCTTTGATGTCCATCCAGTTTTATTTTTTGTTTTTTCAACATGCCTTTGATGTTTTTTCCACTGTCCTTTGATGTCTATCCATTTTCCATTGATGTTTTTTCAATGTCCGTTGATGTCCCATCAAGTGTCCTTTTATGTTTTTTCCAGTGGACTTTGACTTCACATTCATTATCCTTTGATGGTTTATCCAGTGTCCTTTGAAGTCCCATACATTGTCCTTTGATGTTTTATCCAGTGTCCTTTGAAGTCTCATCCAGTGTCCTTTGACATTTTAGACAGTGTCCTTTGATGTTTTATCCCATGTCCTTTGATCTTTTCTACACTGTCCTTTGATGTTTCTTCAATTTTCCTTTGATGTATCTTTCCACTGCCCTTTGATGTCCATCCAGTTTCATTTGATGTTTTTTCCAGTGTCAGTTGGTCTCCCATCCAGTGTCCTTTGATATTTTGGACAGTTTCCTTTGATGTGATATACATTGTCCTTTGATGTCCCATTCAGTGTCCTTTGATGTTTTATCCAGTTTGCTTTGATGTTCCATACACTTTCTGTTGATATTTTGGACAGTGTCATTTGATGTGATATTCAGTGTACTTTGATGTCCCATCCAGTTTCCTTTGATGTTTTTTCCACTGTCCTTTGATGTCCATCCAATTTCCTGTCATGTTTTTTTTCAGTGTCCTTTGATGTCCCATCCAGTGTCCTTTGATGTTTTATCCACAGTAATTTCATGTCTATCCAGTTTCCATTGATGTTTCGTTTGATGTTGATCCTTTGATGTTTCTTCAATATGCCTTTGATGTTATTTCCACTGTCCTTTGATCTCCATCCAGATTCCTTTGAAGTTTTTCAGTGTCCTTTGATGTCCCATCCAGCGTCCTTTGGATGTTTTATCCAGTGTCCTTTGATGTTTCTACTCATTTTCCTTTGATGTTTTATCCACTGTGCTTTCATATCTATCAAGTTTCCTTTGATAATTTTGACAGTGTCCTTTGATGTCCCATCCAGTGTCCTTTGATGTCCAACCAGTTTCCTTTGATGTTTCTTCAAAATGCATTTGATGTTTTTTACACTGTCATTTGATGTCCATCCAGTTTTCTGTCATGTTATTTCCAGTGTCCTTACATGTCCCATCCAGTGTCCTTTGATGTTTTATCCCGTGTCCTTTGATGTTTCTTCAGTTTTCCATTGATGTTCTTTCCACTGTCCTTTGATGTCCATCCAATTTCCTGTCATGTTTTTTCCAGTGTCCTTTGATGTCCCATCCAATTTCCTTTGATGTTTCATCCATTGTACTTTGATGTTTCCTCAACATGACTTTGATGTTTGTTCTGCTGTCCTTTGATGTCCATCCAAATTTTCCTTTGATGTTTTATCCAGTGTCCTTTGAAGTCCCATACATTGTCCTTTGATGTCCCATCCAGTGTACTTTGATGTCCTTTGATGTCCATCCAGTTTTATTTTTTGTTTTTCAACATGCCTTTGATGTTTTTTCCACTGTCCTTTGATGTCTATCCATTTTCCATTGATGTTTTTTCAATGTCCGTTGATGTCCCATCAAGTGTCCTTTTATGTTTTTTCCAGTGGACTTTGACTTCACATTCATTATCCTTTGATGGTTTATCCAGTGTCCTTTTGAAGTCCCATACATTGTCCTTTGATGTTTTATCCAGTGTCCTTTGAAGTCTCATCCAGTGTCCTTTGACATTTTAGACAGTGTCCTTTGATGTTTTATCCCATGTCCTTTGATCTTTTCTACACTGTCCTTTGATGTTTCTTCAATTTTCCTTTGATGTATCTTTCCACTGCCCTTTGATGTCCATCCAGTTTCATTTGATGTTTTTTCCAGTGTCAGTTGGTCTCCCATCCAGTGTCCTTTGATATTTTGGACAGTTTCCTTTGATGTGATATACATTGTCCTTTGATGTCCCATTCAGTGTCCTTTGATGTTTTATCCAGTTTGCTTTGATGTTCCATACACTTTCTGTTGATATTTTGGACAGTGTCATTTGATGTGATATTCAGTGTACTTTGATGTCCCATCCAGTTTTCCTTTGATGTTTTTTCCACTGTCCTTTGATGTCCATCCAATTTCCTGTCATGTTTTTTTTTCAGTGTCCTTTGATGTCCCATCCAGTGTCCTTTGATGTTTTATCCACAGTAATTTCATGTCTATCCAGTTTCCATTGATGTTTCGGTTTGATGTTGATCCTTTGATGTTTCTTCAATATGCCTTTGATGTTATTTCCACTGTCCTTTGATCTCCATCCAGATTCCTTTGAAGTTTTTCAGTGTCCTTTGATGTCCCATCCAGCGTCCTTTGATGTTTTATCCAGTGTCCTTTGATATTTCTACTCATTTTCCTTTGATGTTTTATCCACTGTGCTTTCATATCTATCAAGTTTCCTTTGATAATTTTGACAGTGTCCTTTGATGTCCCATCCAGTGTCCTTTGATGTCCCATCCAGTGTCCTTTGATGTCCAACCAGTTTCCTGTGATGTTTCTTCAAAATGCATTTGATGTTTTTTACACTGTCATTTTGATGTCCATCCAGTTTTCTGTCATGTTATTTCCAGTGTCCTTACATGTCCCATCCAGTGTCCTTTGATGTTTTATCCCGTGTCCTTTGATGTTTCTTCAGTTTTCCATTGATGTTCTTTCCACTGTCCTTTGATGTCCATCCAATTTCCTGTCATGTTTTTTCCACTGTCCTTTGATGTCCATCCAATTTCCTGTCATGTTTTTTCCAGTGTCCTTTTGATGTCCCATCCAATTTCCTTTGATGTTTCATCCATTGTCCTTTGATGTTTCTTCAACATGACTTTGATGTTTGTTCCGCTGTCCTTTGATGTCCATCCAAATTTTCCTTTGATGTTTTATCCAGTGTCCTTTGAAGTCCCATCCAGTGTCCTTTGATGTTTTATCCAGTGTCCTTTGAAGTCCCATCCAGTGTCCTTTGATGTTTTATCCACAGTAATTTCATGTCTATCCAGTTTCCATTGATGTTTCGTTTGATGTTGATCCTTTGATGTTTCTTCAATATGCCTTTGATGTTATTTCCACTGTCCTTTGATCTCCATCCAGATTCCTTTGAAGTTTTTCAGTGTCCTTTGATGTCCCATCCAGCGTCCTTTGATGTTTTATCCAGTGTCCTTTGATGTTTCTACTCATTTTCCTTTGATGTTTTATCCACTGTGCTTTCATATCTATCAGTTTCCTTTGATAATTTTGACAGTGTCCTTTGATGTCCCATCCAGTGTCCTTTGATGTTTCTTCAAAATGCATTTGATGTTTTTTACACTGTCATTTGATGTCCATCCAGTTTTCTGTCATGTTATTTCCAGTGTCCTTACATGTCCCATCCAGTGTCCTTTGATGTTTTATCCCGTGTCCTTTGATGTTTCTTCAGTTTTCCATTGATGTTCTTTCCACTGTCCTTTGATGTCCATCCAATTTCCTGTCATGTTTTTTTCCACTGTCCTTTGATGTCCATCCAATTTCCTGTCATGTTTTTTCCAGTGTCCTTTGATGTCCCATCCAATTTCCTTTGATGTTTCATCCATTGTCCTTTGATGTTTCTTCAACATGACTTTGATGTTTGTTCCGCTGTCCTTTGATGTCCATCCAAATTTTCCTTTGATGTTTTATCCAGTGTCCTTTGAAGTCCCATACATTGTCCTTTGATGTCCCATCCAGTGTACTTTGATGTCCTTTGATGTCCATCCAGTTTTATTTTTTGTTTTTTCAACATGCCTTTGATGTTTTTTCCACTGTCCTTTGATGTCTATCCATTTTCCATTGATGTTTTTTCAATGTCCGTTGATGTCCCATCAAGTGTCCTTTTATGTTTTTTCCAGTGGACTTTGACTTCACATTCATTATCCTTTGATGGTTTATCCAGTGTCATTTGAAGTCCCATACATTGTCCTTTGATGTTTTTATCCAGTGTCCTTTGAAGTCTCATCCAGTGTCCTTTGACATTTTAGACAGTGTCCTTTGATGTTTTATCCCATGTCCTTTGATCTTTTCTACACTGTCCTTTGATGTTTCTTCAATTTTCCTTTGATGTATCTTTCCACTGCCCTTTGATGTCCATCCAGTTTCATTTGATGTTTTTTCCAGTGTCCGTTGGTCTCCCATCCAGTGTCCTTTGATATTTTGGACAGTTTCCTTTGATGTCCCATTCAGTGTCCTTTGATGTTTTATCCAGTTTGCTTTGATGTTCCATACACTTTCTGTTGATGTTTTTTCCACTGTCCTTTGATGTCCATCCAATTTCCTGTCATGTTTTTTTCCAGTGTCCTTTGATGTCCCATC
The DNA here is from genome assembly GCF_001640805.2 of Lates calcarifer. Taxonomy (NCBI): domain Eukaryota; kingdom Metazoa; phylum Chordata; class Actinopteri; family Centropomidae; genus Lates; species Lates calcarifer. The sequence goes on from NW_026117471.1 coordinate 30,257, forward strand.
CAGTGTCCTTTCATCTTTTGTCCACTTTCCTTTAATGTTTCGTCAGTTTTCCTTTTATGTTTTATCCAATGTGCTTTCATGTCTATCCAGCTTCCTTTGATGTTTTATACAGTATCCTTTGATTTTTGTTCAATTTTCTTTTGATGTTTTTTCCACTGTCCTTTGATGTCCAACCAGTTTCCTGTCATGTTTTTCCCAGCAGTGTCCTTTGATGTCTAATCAGTTTCCTTTGATGTTTCTTCAAAATGCCTTTGATGTTTTTTCCACTGTCCTTTGATGTCTTATCCAGTTTCTTTGATGTCTCATCCAGTTTCCTTTGATGTTTTTTTTCACTGTCCTTTGATGTCTATCCATTTTCCATTGATGTTTTTTCAATGTCCGTTGATGTCCCATCAAGTGTCCTTTTATGTTTTTTCCAGTGGACTTTGACTTCACATTCATTATCCTTTGATGGTTTATCCAGTGTCCTTTGAAGTCCCATACATTGTCCTTTGATGTTTTATCCAGTGTCCTTTGAAGTCTCATCCAGTGTCCTTTGACATTTTAGACAGTGTCCTTTGATGTTTTATCCCATGTCCTTTGATCTTTTCTACACTGTCCTTTGATGTTTCTTCAATTTTCCTTTGATGTATCTTTCCACTGCCCTTTGATGTCCATCCAGTTTCATTTGATGTTTTTTCCAGTGTCTGTTGGTCTCCCATCCAGTGTCCTTTGATATTTTGGACAGTTTCCTTTGATGTGATATACATTGTCCTTTGATGTCCCATTCAGTGTCCTTTGATGTTTTATCCAGTTTGCTTTCATGTTCCATACACTTTCTGTTGATATTTTGGACAGTGTCATTTGATGTGATATTCAGTGTACTTTGATGTCCCATCCAGTTTCCTTTGATGTTTTTTCCACTGTCCTTTGATGTCCATCCAATTTCCTGTCATGTTTTTTTCCAGTGTCCTTTGATGTCCCATCCAGTGTCCTTTCATCTTTTGTCCACTTTCCTTTAATGTTTCGTCAGTTTTCCTTTTATGTTTTATCCAATGTGCTTTCATGTCCCATCCAGCTTCCTTTGATGTTTTATACAGTGTCCTTTGATGTTTCTTCAGTTTTCCATTGATGTTCTTTCCACTGTCCTTTGATGTCCATCCAATTTCCTGTCATGTTTTTTCCACTGTCCTTTGATGTCCATCCAATTTCCTGTCATGTTTTTTCCAGTGTCCTTTGATGTCCCATCCAATTTCCTTTGATGTTTCATCCATTGTCCTTTGATGTTTCTTCAACATGACTTTGATGTTTGTTCCGCTGTCCTTTGATGTCCATCCAAATTTTCCTTTGATGTTTTATCCAGTGTCCTTTGAAGTCCCATACATTGTCCTTTGATGTCCCATCCAGTGTACTTTGATGTCCTTTGATGTCCATCCAGTTTTATTTTTTGTTTTTTCAACATGCCTTTGATGTTTTTTCCACTGTCCTTTGATGTCTATCCATTTTCCATTGATGTTTTTTCAATGTCCGTTGATGTCCCATCAAGTGTCCTTTTATGTTTTTTCCAGTGGACTTTGACTTCACATTCATTATCCTTTGATGGTTTATCCAGTGTCCTTTGAAGTCCCATACATTGTCCTTTGATGTTTTATCCAGTGTCCTTTGAAGTCTCATCCAGTGTCCTTTGACATTTTAGACAGTGTCCTTTGATGTTTTATCCCATGTCCTTTGATCTTTTCTACACTGTCCTTTGATGTTTCTTCAATTTTCCTTTGATGTATCTTTCCACTGCCCTTTGATGTCCATCCAGTTTCATTTGATGTTTTTCCCAGTGTCCGTTGGTCTCCCATCCAGTGTCCTTTGATATTTTGGACAGTTTCCTTTGATGTGATATACATTGTCCTTTGATGTCCCATTCAGTGTCCTTTTGATGTTTTATCCAGTTTGCTTTCATGTTCCATACACTTTCTGTTGATATTTTGGACAGTGTCATTTGATGTGATATTCATTGTACTTTGATGTCCCATCCAGTTTCCTTTGATGTTTTTTCCACTGTCCTTTGATGTCCATCCAATTTCCTGTCATGTTTTTTTCCAGTGTCCTTTGATGTCCCATCCAGTGTCCTTTGATCTTTTGTCCACTTTCCTTTAATGTTTCGTCAGTTTTCCTTTTATGTTTTATCCAATGTGCTTTCATGTCTATCCAGCTTCCTTTGATGTTTTATACAGTGTCCTTTGATTTTCTTCAATTTTCTTTTGATGTTTTTTCCACTGTCCTTTGATGTCCAACCAGTTTCCTGTCATGTTTTTCCCAGCAGTGTCCTTTGATGTCTAATCAGTTTCCTTTGATGTTTCTTCAAAATGCCTTTGATGTTTTTTCCACTGTCCTTTGATGTCTTATCCAGTTTCTTTGATGTCTCATCCAGTTTCCTTTGATGTTTTTTTCACTGTCCTTTGATGTCTAATCAGTTTCCTTTGATGTTTGTGTGTGTGTGTGTGTGGAGGGGGTGGCAGAGCAGGGAGAGAGTCAGAGTCCAGGTGGTGTGTGTGTGTGTGTTGGGGGGGCAGAGCAGGGAGAGAGTTCAGCGTCCTGACAGCCTGGTGGACGAAGCTGTCCCGCAGTCTGCCGGTCCTGGCCCGCAGGCTCTGCAGTCTCCTCCCCGATGGCAGCAGGCTGAAGAGGCTGTGTGACGGGTGAGTGGGGTCTCTCGCAATGCAAAGGGTTTTGCGGGTGAGGCGAGAGGTGTAGAGGTCTTGGAGGGAGGGGAGAGAAGCGCCGACGATCTTCTCAGCTGCTCTCACGATGCGCTGGAGGTTCTTCCTGCAGGACATGGAGCAGGTGCCGTACCACACGGTGATGCTGCTGGTCAGGACGCTCTCGATGGTGCCTCTGTAGAAGATGTGCATGATGGGAGCCGGGGCTCTAGCTTTCCTCAGTTTGCGGAGGAAGTAGAGGCGCTGGTTCGCTTTCTTGGCCAGTGATGTGGTGTTGGTGGTCCAGGAGAGATCCTCAGTGACGTGCACACCCAGGAATTTGGTGCTGCTCACCCTCTCCACCATAGCACCATTGATGGTCAAAGGGGCATGCTGGGGGCATCTTCTCCTGAAGTCCACAACAATCTCCTTCGTCTTCTCCACGTTCAGAGAGAGATTGTTGTGTTCACACCACAAGGCCAGGCGGCTCACCTTGCTCCTGTAATCTGTCTCGTCCTTGTTGCTAATGAGACCTACCACAGTTGTGTCATCGGCGAACTTGACGAGGAGGTTGGAGCTGTGCGACGGTGTGCAGTCGTGGGTCAGCAGAGTGAAGAGGAGGGGGCTCAGCACACATCCTTGGAGGGCTCCCATGTTCAGTGTGGTGGTGTTGAATGTGTTTCTGCCGACCTGAACTGCCTGAGGTCTCCCCGTCAGGAAGTCCAGCAGCCAGTTGCACAGTGAGGTGTTTAATCCCAGCTGGTCCACTTTTGTCCACTGTCCTTCCCTTTGATGTTTGTTCCAGTGTCCTTTGATGTCCCATCCAGTGTCCTTTGATTTCTTATCCAGTATCCTTTGATGTTTCCTTTGATGTTGATCCTTTGATGTTTCTTCAACATGCCTTTGATGTTATTTCCACTGTCCTTTGATCTCCATCCAGATTCCTTTGAAGTATTTCACAGTGTCCTTTGATGTTTTATCCACAGTAATTTCATGTCTATCCAGTTTCCATTGATGTTTCATTTGATGTTGATCCTTTGATGTTTCTTCAATATGCCTTTGATGTTATTTCCACTGTCCTTTGATCTCCATCCAGATTCCTTTGAAGTTTTTCAGTGTCCTTTGATGTCCCATCCAGCGTCCTTTGATGTTTTATCCAGTGTCCTTTGATGTTTCTACTCATTTTCCTTTGATGTTTTATCCACTGTGCTTTCATATCTATCAAGTTTCCTTTGATAATTTTGACAGTGTCCTTTGATGTCCCATCCAGTGTCCTTTGATGTCCAACCAGTTTCCTTTGATGTTTCTTCAAAATGCATTTGATGTTTTTTTACACTGTCATTTGATGTCCATCCAGTTTTCTGTCATGTTATTTCCAGTGTCCTTACATGTCCCATCCAGTGTCCTTTGATGTTTTATCCCGTGTCCTTTGATGTTTCTTCAGTTTTCCATTGATGTTCTTTCCACTGTCCTTTGATGTCCATCCAATTTCCTGTCATGTTTTTTCCACTGTCCTTTGATGTCCATCCAATTTCCTGTCATGTTTTTTCCATTGTCCTTTAATGTCCCATCCAATTTCCTTTGATGTTTCATCCATTGTCCTTTGATGTTTCTTCAATATGACTTTGATGTTTGTTCCGCTGTCCTTTGATGTCCATCCAAATTTTCCTTTGATGTTTTATCCAGTGTCCTTTGAAGTCCCATACATTGTCCTTTGATGTCCCATCAGTGTACTTTGATGTCCTTTGATGTCCATCCAGTTTTATTTTTTGTTTTTTCAACATGCCTTTGATGTTTTTTCACTGTCCTTTGATGTCTATCCATTTTCCATTGATGTTTTTTCAATGTCCGTTGATGTCCCATCAAGTGTCCTTTTATGTTTTTTTCCAGTGGACTTTGACTTCACATTCATTATCCTTTGATGGTTTATCCAGTGTCCTTTGAAGTCCCATACATTGTCCTTTGATGTTTTATCCAGTGTCCTTTGAAGTCTCATCCAGTGTCCTTTGACATTTTAGACAGTGTCCTTTGATGTTTTATCCCATGTCCTTTGATCTTTTCTACACTGTCCTTTGATGTTTCTTCAATTTTCCTTTGATGTATCTTTCCACTGCCCTTTGATGTCCATCCAGTTTCATTTGATGTTTTTTCCAGTGTCCGTTGGTCTCCCATCCAGTGTCCTTTGATATTTTTGGACAGTTTCCTTTGATGTGATATACATTGTCCTTTGATGTCCCATTCAGTGTCCTTTGATGTTTTATCCAGTTTGCTTTCATGTTCCATACACTTTCTGTTGATATTTTGGACAGTGTCATTTGATGTGATATTCATTGTACTTTGATGTCCCATCCAGTTTCCTTTGATGTTTTTTCCACTGTCCTTTGATGTCCATCCAATTTCCTGTCATGTTTTTTTCCAGTGTCCTTTGATGTCCCATCCCAGTGTCCTTTGATCTTTTGTCCACTTTCCTTTAATGTTTCGTCAGTTTTCCTTTTATGTTTTATCCAATGTGCTTTCATGTCTATCCAGCTTCCTTTGATGTTTTATACAGTGTCCTTTTGATTTTTCTTCAATTTTCTTTTGATGTTTTTTCCACTGTCCTTTGATGTCCAACCAGTTTCCTGTCATGTTTTTTCCCAGCAGTGTCCTTTGATGTCTAATCAGTTTCCTTTGATGTTTCTTCAAAATGCCTTTGATGTTTTTTCCACTGTCCTTTGATGTCTTATCCAGTTTCTTTGATGTCTCATCCAGTTTCCTTTGATGTTTTTTTCACTGTCCTTTGATGTCTAATCAGTTTCCTTTGATGTTTGTGTGTGTGTGTGTGTGGGAGGGGCGGTGGCAGAGCAGGGGAGAGTCAGAGTCCAGGTGGTGTGTGTGTGTGTGTTGGGGGGGGCAGAGCAGGGAGAGAGTTCAGCGTCCCTGACAGCCTGGTGGACGAAGCTGTCCCGCAGTCTGCCGGTCCTGGCCCGCAGGCTCTGCAGTCTCCTCCCCGATGGCAGCAGGCTGAAGAGGCTGTGTGACGGGTGAGTGGGGTCTCTCGCAATGCAAAAGGGTTTTGCGGGTGAGGCGAGAGGTGTAGAGGTCTTGGAGGGAGGGGAGAGAAGCGCCGACGATCTTCTCAGCTGCTCTCACGATGCGCTGGAGGTTCTTCCTGCAGGACATGGAGCAGGTGCCGTACCACACGGTTGATGCTGCTGGTCAGGACGCTCTCGATGGTGCCTCTGTAGAAGATGTGCATGAATGGGAGCCGGGGCTCTAGCTTTCCTCAGTTTGCGGAGGAAGTAGAGGCGCTGGTTCGCTTTCTTGGCCAGTGATGTGGTGTTGGTGGTCCAGGAGAGGTCCTCAGTGACGTGCACACCCAGGAATTTGGTGCTGCTCACCCTCTCCACCATAGCACCATTGATGGTCAAAGGGGCATGCTGGGGGCATCTCTCCCTGAAGTCCACAACAATCTCCTTCGTCTTCTCCACGTTCAGAGAGAGATTGTTGTGTTCACACCACAAGGCCAGGCGGCTCACCTTGCTCCTGTAATCTGTCTCGTCCTTGTTGCTAATGAGACCTACCACAGTTGTGTCATCGGCGAACTTGACGAGGAGGTTGGAGCTGTGCGACGGTGTGCAGTCGTGGGTCAGCAGAGTGAAGAGGAGGGGCTCAGCACACATCCTTGGAGGGCTCCCATGTTCAGTGTGGTGGTGTTGAATGTGTTTTTCTGCCGACCTGAACTGCCTGAGGTCTCCCCCGTCAGGAAGTCCAGAAGCCAGTTGCACAGTGAGGTGTTTAATCCCAGCTGGTCCAACTTTTGTCCACTGTCCTTCCCTTTGGATGTTTATTCCAGTGTCCTTTGATGTCCCATCCAGTGTCCTTTGATTTCTTATCCAGTATCCTTTGATGTTTCCTTTGATGTTGATCCTTTGATGTTTCTTCAACATGCCTTTGATGTTATTTCCCACTGTCCTTTTGATCTCCATCCAGATTCCTTTGAAGTATTTCACAGTGTCCTTTGATGTTTTATCCACAGTAATTTCATGTCTATCCAGTTTCCATTGATGTTTCGTTTGATGTTGATCCTTTGATGTTTCTTCAATATGCCTTTGATGTTATTTCCACTGTCCTTTGATCTCCATCCAGATTCCTTTGAAGTTTTTCAGTGTCCTTTGATGTCCCATCCAGCGTCCTTTGATGTTTTATCCAGTGTCCTTTGATGTTTCTACTCATTTTCCTTTGATGTTTTATCCACTGTGCTTTCATATCTATCAAGTTTCCTTTGATAATTTTGACAGTGTCCTTTGATGTCCCATCCAGTGTCCTTTGATGTCCAACCAGTTTCCTTTGATGTTTCTTCAAAATGCATTTGATGTTTTTTACACTGTCATTTGATGTCCATCCAGTTTTCTGTCATGTTATTTCCAGTGTCCTTACATGTCCCATCCAGTGTCCTTTGATGTTTTATCCGTGTCCTTTGATGTTTCTTCAGTTTTCCATTGATGTTCTTTCCACTGTCCTTTGATGTCCATCCAATTTCCTGTCATGTTTTTTCCACTGTCCTTTGATGTCCATCCAATTTCCTGTCATGTTTTTTCCATTGTCCTTTAATGTCCCATCCAATTTCCTTTGATGTTTCATCCATTGTCCTTTGATGTTTCTTCAATATGACTTTGATGTTTGTTCCGCTGTCCTTTGATGTCCATCCAAATTTTCCTTTGATGTTTTATCCAGTGTCCTTTGAAGTCCCATACATTGTCCTTTGATGTCCCATCCAGTGTACTTTGATGTCCTTTGATGTCCATCCAGTTTTATTTTTTGTTTTTTCAACATGCCTTTGATGTTTTTTCCACTGTCCTTTGATGTCTATCCATTTTCCATTGATGTTTTTTCAATGTCCGTTGATGTCCCATCAAGTGTCCTTTTATGTTTTTTCCAGTGGACTTTGACTTCACATTCATTATCCTTTGATGGTTTATCCAGTGTCCTTTGAAGTCCCATACATTGTCCTTTGATGTTTTATCCAGTGTCCTTTGAAGTCTCATCCAGTGTCCTTTGACATTTTAGACAGTGTCCTTTGATGTTTTATCCCATGTCCTTTGATCTTTTCTACACTGTCCTTTGATGTTTCTTCAATTTTCCTTTGATGTATCTTTCCACTGCCCTTTGATGTCCATCCAGTTTCATTTGATGTTTTTCCAGTGTCCGTTGGTCTCCCATCCAGTGTCCTTTGATATTTTGGACAGTTTCCTTTGATGTGATATACATTGTCCTTTGATGTCCATTCAGTGTCCTTTGATGTTTTATCCAGTTTGCTTTCATGTTCCATACACTTTCTGTTGATATTTTGGACAGTGTCATTTGATGTGATATTCATTGTACTTTGATGTCCCATCCAGTTTCCTTGATGTTTTTTCCACTGTCCTTTGATGTCCATCCAATTTCCTGTCATGTTTTTTTCCAGTGTCCTTTGATGTCCCATCCAGTGTCCTTTGATCTTTTGTCCACTTTCCTTTAATGTTTCGTCAGTTTTCCTTTTATGTTTTATCCAATGTGCTTTCATGTCTATCCAGCTTCCTTTGATGTTTTATACAGTGTCCTTTGATTTTTCTTCAATTTTCTTTTGATGTTTTTTCCACTGTCCTTTGATGTCCAACCAGTTTCCTGTCATTTTTTCCCAGCAGTGTCTTTTGATGTCTAATCAGTTTCCTTTGATGTTTCTTCAAAATGCCTTTGATGTTTTTTCCACTGTCCTTTGATGTCTTATCCAGTTTCTTGATGTCTCATCCAGTTTCCTTTGATGTTTTTTTCACTGTCCTTTGATGTCTAATCAGTTTCCTTTGATGTTTGTGTGTGTGTGTGTGTGGAGGGGGGTGGCAGAGCAGGGAGAGAGTCAGAGTCCAGGTGGTGTGTGTGTGTGTGTTGGGGGGGCAGAGCAGGGAGAGAGTTCAGCGTCCTGACAGCCTGGTGGACGAAGCTGTCCCGCAGTCTGCCGGTCCTGGCCCGCAGGCTCTGCAGTCTCCTCCCCGATGGCAGCAGGCTGAAGAGGCTGTGTGACGGGTGAGTGGGTCTCTCGCAATGCAAAGGGTTTTGCGGTGAGGCGAGAGGTGTAGAGGTCTTGGAGGGAGGGGAGAGAAGCGCCGACGATCTTCTCAGCTGCTCTCACGATGCGCTGGAGGTTCTTCCTGCAGGACATGGAGCAGGTGCCGTACCACACGGTGATGCTGCTGGTCAGGACGCTCTCGATGGTGCCTCTGTAGAAGATGTGCATGATGGGAGCCGGGGCTCTAGCTTTCCTCAGTTTGCGGAGGAAGTAGAGGCGCTGGTTCGCTTTCTTGGCCAGTGATGTGGTGTTGGTGGTCCAGGAGAGGTCCTCA